>NC_084974.1:32610510-32618010 GCF_963691925.1 Scomber scombrus | reverse complement strand
TTATTGCTTAATTATGTCATTTTTTGGGGCTCAGGATTAACTATAAATTATAATAATGACTTGATATATCATAGTTTCCTTTCATTCGAATAAAAAATGCACTAAATTAAATAAGTAATAAGTTAATTCATAGTGTCAGCACACTATTTAAATCAGCTGATTCAGTCTTCATATATTTATTCAGATTTTTGAGGTAAATTTTACAGCTTTGAATTTGGAGGAAGTGACCAATGATGACGGAGAATAAAACAGATGTGCAGC
Organism: Scomber scombrus; assembly: GCF_963691925.1. Lineage (NCBI taxonomy): Eukaryota > Metazoa > Chordata > Actinopteri > Scombriformes > Scombridae > Scomber > Scomber scombrus. Next base: position 32,617,749 of record NC_084974.1, on the reverse strand, counting down.
TGATACTTTAATAAACTTTTCCATTGTTCTTAAACTGTCTGTAAAACATTAATGCTTTCTTCTTCTCCTCTGTTTCTTTCTCTCTGTGTGAGTTTGACGTCTCAGTAAAACCTTTAAATAAAAGCAGGATTGTGAATTTCGTCCCCTGAAGGCACAGCTGGCTCAAATATCCTCCCACATTTCAACCTTCCTCTGAGTCTTTCCGTCCGTCGTCTTTAATTACGATCTTCTATTTAACCCTCATATTCATAACTTTCCCCGTTAGTCATTAATACATGTTTGATTCTTTCTTAATGAAGCTGTCAGAGTGTTTTTATATTGATTTATGGGGAAAAACAAACTTTAACAATCACTGTTTTATAGTCCAGGAGAGTATTTTTATAGAATATGAAGACATGTTTTAATGCTGATTTTTGACCATAGACTGTATATAAAATGGACGTAACATCCGAGACGTCATCCATTGGTTTGTGGACTGCTGCTCGGAGGCCAATAGTATCGGATCTGAGCAGCGCCATCTTGAACATTTCAGGTGCATGCTGGGAAAAATAAAAACAGGGATTCTACTTATATGGGCATCAGGAGGAGCATGAGGCGCCCTCCTGAACCTGTGAACCAATCAACCAATGTCAACCTGTCGGAGGAGCCGATAAATCCAGGTGGGGAGTTCTGGTCCTCTGAAATGAGGCCAACGCGGAAGTAACTTAAAACTGCATTCTATCAAAAGGCCACCAGGGGGCGACCGTTTTGGTGTCAAAAGGACTTCCGTCTCTATACAAGTCAATGGAGAATTCACCAACTTCTCACTTGATTTCTAACCTCAGTAAACGTTTTCAAAATGTGTTTATGGTCTCAATCGCTAGTTTAAAGCCTTCTTCAATGCAGTATGATGTTCATTTGGGACATTTTGGCCTCCCTGATTTTATATGTGACGATAAAGCAGGGTATGCATTAGGGCGTGGCTACGTCGTGATTGACAGGTTGATTGGTTCACAGGTTCAGGAGGGCACCTCATGCTCCTCCTGATGCCCATATAAGTAGAATCCATGTTTTTATTTTTCCCAGCATGCACCTGAAATGTTCAAGATGGCGCTGCTCAGATCCGATACTATTGGCCTCCGAGCAGCAGTCCACAAACCAATGGGTGACGTCACGGATGTTACGTCCATTTTATTTACAGTCTATGATTATAAACTGGCAAACTAGACAAAATTGACCTGGGAGTAGAAAAGTTTGCACGGTTGACGGGAAGACAACAGGAAGGTTAAGATAACACTGAAATATGCACCGCTGACTTCAGACGTCTTCTTCACAATAACTACTGTTTAGACAACGTTGGCGCAAGGTGAGAAAATGACACCTGCATCGGGGGAAACTGACAAAAACTATAACATCTAAACTTGTCTTATGGAGTAAAACATATGTAAGGTATCAGAAGCACTCGTGATGTTTTGCAGGAGTCAGACAGTGTTTGTGTTTGTGTGCTGACATTCAGAACAGTGTGTGAATCCTCTTTAAAAGTGTCACATATGAGATAATGTGAGTGAAGCGTCTGCAGGCGGCTCTGACAGGAAACCAGCAGCAGCAGCAGCAGATAAAGGGTCAGTAACACTTTTACAGCCCTGCAGACTCTCCATCAGGACGCACTAATCATTGACTGGTCCTGACAGGCCTGAATATGACTCTCTTTATCAACGCTCTGCGGGTGACCGAGCAGAAGTTATGTAACCGCCGAGCTGAAAAATAACTTTACGAGCCGTCGTCACTGTGAGCTGCTGTAAGAGGAAATCCTGTTAGTGCTTCACTCTGATGGCTGGAAAACAGCAGCATGGGAGACTAATCTGCAATATTAAGAGATTATTTAACCTACTGATCTTCTCCTAAAGACATTAAAAGCATCTATAATGTTTATTCTTACAGCTTTACGGAGATTTATAGTTCAGCTCATTGTTTCTTTCTTTAGCTGCTAGAACAATAAATGAACCTAAACCCTAAAAAACTAAGCAGCTAAATGAGACTCAACAGCTTCGTAAAGCTGCAGAGATGTTGACACTTGTCTTGAGTATTCACACCACATTATAGAAAATAATTTAGCTATTAAAACTATAATAATTTGTTTTTAACCCTCCTGTTGTCCTCGAGTCAAGGAAGGAAAGATGGAAGGAAGGAGGAAGGAAAGAAGGAAGGGAGGGAGAAGGAAGCAAAGAAGGAAGGAAAGAAGGAAGGGAGGAAGGAAAGGCGGAAGGAACGAAGGAGGGAGGGAGGGAGGGAGGGAGGGAGGGAGGGAGGGAGGGAGGGAGGGAGGGAGGGAGGGAGGGAGGGAGGGAGGGAGAAAGGAAAAGAGGAAGGGAGGTAGGAACGAAAGAAAGACAGAGGAAAGAAGGAAGGGAGGAAGATAGGGGGGAGGAAAGAAAGAAGGAAGGGAGGAAGGAAGGAAGGAAGGAAGGAAAGGAGGAAGGAAGGAAAGGAGGAAGGAAGGAAAGGAGGAAAAAGGAAGGAAAGGAGGGATGAAGGAAGGAAGGGAGGAAAGAAGGAACAGTCAAAACAGACGGGGTCAATTTGACCTGGGAGGACGACACGAAGGTTAATAAGCACAAGTCAAATGTGTAGATGTGCATATAAGGTTGTGTATCAGCTGCACAAAAACTACACAATTATGTATTTTATTTCCATTTTTTAAATACTAAGAGTCACACTAAGACACATCCGGCTAAAATAAATGTTTTACGGATTAAATCTCAATGAAAATGACTTTATCATCCAATAATCAAAACAAACAAACACACAGGGCAGATGAACTGATGAACTTTGCACATTAAAACAACAAAGACTTGAAGCTTTAAAATGTCTCTAGACTGTTTCATGTTTCTGAGCCTGACGCCTGCAGAGCTGCTGCTGCTGGTAATATGACCGAGGATAAATGCACACACACACAGACACACACACACACACACACACACACACACACACACACACACACACACACACACACACACACACACACACACACACACACACACACACACACACACACACACACACACACACACACACACACACACACGCACACACACAGGCAGGAGTTAGTGAAGGGTAAATTCCACAGTGTGTGTTTCCCTGTCTTCTCTCTTCTCTCTCTACCTGAAGGACAAACTGAGTCTCAAGAGAACTTAATCAATCAATCAATCAATCAATCTTTATTTATATAGCGCCAAGTTTTGGTCAGATTTCCCTGTTAAAAGTTTATTTGGGGAGTTTTTCCTTTTCTGAATCGAGGCTCTAAGGATGCAGACGATGTTGTGTTGCTGAACAGATTATAAAAGATCTCTAAACCAGAACTTGTGACATGATATTATTATATTATTATATTATTATTTATTCCTCCTTGACAAGGAAAGATGAGATGTTTCTACCTTTTCAGAGTGTTAGCACAGGATGTCTGATGCTGTTTGTGGGCAACATGTGGACGTAATAGGTTTGAATAAAGTGAGGAACAGCTGGGACGTTTGATGAGAGAGAGAAAAAAAACAACATGTTGAAATCAAATATTTGGCTGAACGTTTGTTTAGAAAGAACTTCAGTCTGACGTCCAACCATGTAGAGTCTCCCACTGCTTTATTACATCACATACTAACCCTAACCCTTATTTAAAAAGGATGAACATGAAAAGAACAGCCCATCGCTTTGCAGTGAATGAAGTCAAGTCCATTTTTATGTGAATGAACCAGGCGGGGAGCTCCGGTCCTCTGAAATGAGGCCAACGCGGAAGTAACTTAAAGCTGCATTCTATCAAAAGGCCACCAGGGGGCGACCGTTTTGGTGTCAAAAGGACTTCCGTCTCTATACAAGTCAATGGAGAATTCACCAACTTCTCACTTGATTTCTAACCTCAGTAAACGTTTTCAAAATGTGTTTATGGTCTCAATCGCTAGTTTAAAGCCTTCTTCAATGCAGTATGATGTTCATTTGGGACATTTTGGCCTCCCTGATTTTATATGTGACGATAAAGCAGGGTATGCATTAGGGCGTGGCTACGTCATGATTGACAGGTTGATTGGTTCACAGGTTCAGGAGGGCGCCTCATGCTCCTCCTGATGCCCATATAAGTAGAATCCATGTTTTTATTTTACCCAGCATGAACCTGAAATTTTCAAGATGGCGCTGCTCAGATCCGATACTATTGGCCTCCGAGCAGCAGTCCACAAACCAATGGGTGACGTCATGGATGTTACGTCCATTTCTTATAGACAGTCTATGATTATAACGCTGAATATGGACAGGTAGCTCATCCAACCCAACTGCAAAAAATCCAAACTATCTTTAACTTTAATTATCACATTAACACACTGTTTGGTAAAGTGACAGCAGTGGTGTTTCAGGGTAAAATAAAGGTAAATAAATGAATAAATAAATATAATTATGATGACATTTTGGCTCAACATGGACTTTAAAGGATTACATCATGACGTCAAACCCTCATCTTTATAATCAGCTAACGCAGGATCAGAACACGTTATCGTCCCGATCTGACGACAATACGACTGATTTCTGTCTTCATGAAGCGTGAACGCAGCGTTGAGATGTTCGGGTTGATGCCGTTTGATGTTCCAGCCGTGCAGAGGTGTGCAGATGTGTGTAGATGTGTGTAGATGTGTAGCAGCTCTGAACGCCTGCTCAGGAAGTCAGAATGCATGACGACAACAACCAGCAGGAGAAGAAGGAGAAGAACGACGTGCTCTGATGCCGGTGTGTAAACTGTGTAAACAGTACATAACAGTGATGCAGGTACAAACAGAGCCCTGACTCTTTCGACCTGTTTAACAATGACACAAAACACACACACACACACACACACACACAAAACACACACACACACACACACACACACACAGTAACCTGATCTGCTGATTCGGTCGTTTAACAGCATCTATAAACAAACCCTCAGCTTAACCTTCTCTGCACTTTCTGCTCAAACTGAGACTGAACTCATCTTCATGTCTTCATGTGTTTTTGTCTTCGGTCTAATGTATTAATTCATGTTTATGTAGTTTAATATTTACAGTAGTGCATTTTAACATAGTTAGTGAACATTGTTAATCCTGCAATGATTAGTCAACTATTTTAATAATCAGTGAATTATTTTGAGTCATTGTTTAAGACAGAAAACGTCCAAATTCTCTGATTTAGCTTCTTGAATGTAAATGGTAAATGGACTGTACTGGCAGGCAGCTACCACGCAGGATGCCAACCTGCTCATCAAGGGAAGCTCAATCATTCACTCGCATTCTCACAGCAACGGGAGCAATTTGGGGTTAAGTGTCTTGCCCAAGGACACATTGACATGTGGACTGGAGGAGCCGGGAATCGAACCCTCTCTACCTCCTGAGCCACAGCCGGCCTAATGTGACAGTTCACTGAATGTTTTTGTGTTGTGGACAAAACATTTGAGGACAATAGTTTTATGTTTTCTGCATGGTGACGTATTTCTGAGTGAAACAGGACAGACAGGCTCTGTTAGAAGAATGCACATTTTTTGGCTTATATTGTTAAATAGATGCTTTTAAAAAAAATTAGATCTCGACTTAAATGAAACTCAACTCAAGTCAACATGTTTAATAAAAGGTTAGTGTAGTGTAGACCTGTAACCCAACATCAGTGGTCCGTCTCCCTTTAACTAGAAGCTGTGACATTAAAGGTGCAGCAGATTCCAGTGTGAGTGATTACAGTGATAACAGCTGACCGACTGTTATTATTACAGCTCTGACTGTCTGTACAGCAGTCATGTGACTCACTGACCTGTTTTTTAATCATTTTTGAACAACAGTAGAGGAATAAGATCTATCAGACTTGTTAGTAGATCATTTCTCTGTTGGTTTGCATCAAATATGAAGAAATATATAGAAGATTGGAAGATTCAGACAGGAAATGTGCTTTTAGACTATTTAGAAATAGAAGCGGCTGAGACCCAAAATCCACGAAGAAGAAAGAAGAAGAAGAAGAAGAAGAAGAAGAACTGTGGTGAGTACCTGAACCACTGTGTGCAGCTGAACCGAGGAGACAAAGCTGATAAAAACTGATTAACTTACTTTAACTTTCTGTTGTTTACTCGACTCAATAAAAATCTATTCTCGGCATCCTCACTTTAATTTTAGTGCCTAAACCTTTTGCACAGTACTGTATATAGAGTCTACAGGAAAACAACTTTTGTAACAGGTAAACAAGGGTGTGGAGGAACACACACACACACACACACACACACACAAACACACACACACACACACACACACACACACACACACACACACACACACACAAAGACATACTTGAATCATTCATTACTAAACAGCAGGGTAAACAGGGTACGATAAACAATAGACGCCCTTAGAAAGTTTCCAGGACCGGCCCAGAACCATGATCACACACACACACACACACACACACACACACACACGTTTGTTTTTGCATACTTGTGAGCACCTTCACTTCACTGAACCCTCAAACTCCCTTTGAAGCAGCAGCAGATCCTTCACACTACCAAGGTCTAAGACTTCAAGTTGGTCCTCAGAAAAGATAGACAGGCTACACACACACACACACACACACACACACACACACATTCCAGTGTCCTTCTGGAAACTCCTGGCAAATTACAGCATCAATGAAACCCAGTTCACCTTCACCAACCTCTCTCTCTCTCCCTCCCTCCCTCCCTCCCTCCCTCCCTCTCCCTCTCCCTCCCCTCCCTCCCCTCCCTCCCTCCCTCCCTCCCTCCCCTCCCTCCCTCCCTCCCTCCCTCTCTCTCTCCTCCTCCTCTCTCTCTCTCTCTCTCTCTCTCTCTCTTCTCTCTCTCTCTCTCTCTCTCTCTCTCTCTCTCTCTCTCTCTCTCTCTCTCTCTCTCTCTCTCTCTCTCTCTCTCTCTCTCTCTCTCTCTACCTTTCATTGTCAGTGGTTGTCGGGGTCTAAAATAGCCCGCAGACTGTCGACAGACGTAGATAAGATCAGTCAGGCTGGTATGAAAACAAACTGGACGACAGCTTTAACACAGAGAGAGGACGTGAACATACTGTACCTCCGTCTGTCTCTGTGTGTTTGACAGAGAAAACTTCATATTATATATATTAAAAAAATGTCAAAACACCCCGAAATAAAAAGCTTTAACTGACACATTCAGCATGAATTAAACCAGATCAACCCCGCTGTCATCATCAGCTGTGAATTTCTCCAATAAAAGACCAACAT
>NC_084974.1:32585531-32598031 GCF_963691925.1 Scomber scombrus | reverse complement strand
GTTAAACGTGACATTTAAACATCATGTGAAGGTGAAGAGGTCGCGACCTTTCAGTGTCACAAAACACAAACAGGAAACCAGGAAGAGCAGAGATAGCCAATCAGAGCGCAGCGCTGCCCTCAGCCTTGACCCCGAGTCTGAGGGTGTGTGTGTGTGTGTGTGTGTGTGTCTGAGTCTGTGTGTGTGTGTGTGTGTGTGTGTGTCTATGTGTGTGTGTGAGTCTGAGTCTGTGTGTATGTGTGAGTGTGTGTGTGAGTCTGAGTCTCTGTATGTGTGTGTCTGAGTCTGTGTTTGTGTGTGTGTTTTAATGTCTGTGTGTGTTTTAATGTGTGTGTGTGTGTGTGTCTCTCTGTGTGTGTGTGTGTGTGTGTGTGTGTGTGTGTGTGTGTGTGTGTGTGTTAATGACTAATGGCCGCTCCAGATAATCATGATATATTTGTTCTGTAGGAAACAGTCGAGGTCGTTTCACCCAAAAATAAAAACAAAACATTTTAATAAACGATCGTCGACTTCCTGTCAAAACTTTATCATCGTTTCCTCTTTTTAACGACAAACTGCTGCAGAGAGAAAAGCCTCCAGAGGGGGCGCTAGAGAGCCGGAGGACCAATAAACCTCCTTAAACCCAGCTGCAGCTAAAGCTAGAAGAGAAAACACATTTATTTAATCTGGCTTTTAATTAAAGTCATTTTAACGTATTATTATTAAATGTCTCATCTTATTATTTTATATTATTTAGAAAATATTTTGCTGTTGGCATGTTTCCAAAAACATTTAAACAGCAGCAGACTGTGATGCGTTCACTGTCATCACGTAAACTCTAAACGGTGGATTATGTAACACTGACGGCAGAAGTTTAAATGTAAAATACTACTACTACTAAAAGTACTACTACTAGTACTACTACTACTACTACTACTACTACTACTACATAAAGTACTACTACTACTACTACTACTACTACATAAAATACTACTACTACTACTACTACATAAAGTACTACTACTACTACTACTACATAAAGTACTACTACTACTACATAAAGTACTACTACTACTACTACTACTGCATAAAGTACTACTACTACTACTACTACTACTAAAAGTACTAATACTACTACAAAAAGTACTACTACTACTACTACTACATAAAGTACTACTACTACTACATAAAGTACTACTACTACTACTACTACTACATAAAGTACTACTACTACTACTACTACTACATAAAGTACTACTACTACTACTAAAAGTACTACTACTTCAGCCATTTAAATGTCTACTGTAGTAAAAATACTAAATATTGGAGAGGTGGGTTTTATTATTTATTGTTCTTTATTCTTTCTATTTTTGCTGCTGTAATACTGAAACTTTCCCCACTGAGCCAGTAATAAAGGAATATGTTATCTTTAGGTCTGAATCTTTCTCAGCTGATCCAGTTTCTGTGTTTCCAGCTGTGTTTAGTGTTTAGTAAGCTGCAGCATCAATCTGATCTGAAGGAAGAGGAGGAAGAAGAGAAAGTAAGAACAAGAAGTTATAGGAAAGAAAGAAAGAAAGAAATAAAGAAATAAAGAAAGATAAAGGAGAAAGAAAGAAAGAAATAAAGAAATAAAGAAAGATAAAGGAGAAAGAAAGAAAGAAAGAAAGAATAGAAAGAAAGAAAGAAAGAAAGAATGAAAGAAAGAAAGAAGTAAAGCAGTCAGGTTCCTGGTCTCCATGGTAACCAGAGTAAATGTAATATTTAGAACAATTGTATTCCATTACCTTTATTTAATATAAAGTTATAATGTAAGATCATGCCAAACTAGTTGATATGATGTTTTATTGACTATTTACTGTTTTTAAGCAAGTTGAATTATTTGGTACAAAGTTTTTATGGTTACACCACTTAGACATTTTTGCCATAATCCTCTAATATATTCTCTCTAAATGGATTAAAAGCAGAAATTTGATGCTGGGTCCACAAAAAAAAGAATGTGTGAAGTTATTCATACGTTTATTTTCACATTTTAACCCTTTAAATTTAAACCTCACTGACCTTTATACATAAATGTGAAGATGAATATAAACTCAGTGTGACACGTCGTCTGTGTTGTGTTTAAACACTCGGACGGGAACACGGAGGAATGATAAGTGGACGGTTTGATGTAGAAACAGCTCGTCTGCAGTTTCCCACACAGACTCTGATGATTGAGACTCTTCTTCCCATCGTTCATCGTCTCGTATTTAAAACTAATAAACTCACATTTAAAAGCAGACAAGTGGAAACATCTGGATTTGTAGGCTCCAGTTGACTGTTCCTTCTTTCCTCCCTTCCTTCCCTCCGTGTGTCCTTATTCCCTCCCTCCTTCTCTCTTTCTTTCCTTCCTCTCTCTTTCCTCCTTTCCTTCTGTCCTTCCTTCCTCCCTCCTTTCCATCCTTCCTTCCTCTCTCCTTTCCCTCCCTTCCTTCTGTCCTTCCTTCCTCCCTCCCTCCATCTTTCCTTCTTCCTTTCTTCCATTCTTCCTTCCTCTCTCCTTTCCTTCCTTCTTCCTCCCTTCCCTCCTTCCTCCCTTCCTCTTTTCCTTTCTCCCTCCCTCCTTCTCTCTTTCTTTCCTTCCTCCTTCCTTCCTTCTTCCTTCTTTCCATCCTCCCTTCCTCCCTCTTTTCCTCCCTCCCTTCCTTCCTTCCTCCCTTCCATCCTTAACCCTCCCTTCCTCCCTCCCTCCCTCCTTTCTCCTCCCTCCCTCCCTCCCTCCCTCCCTCCCTCCCTCCCTTCCTCCATCCTTCTCTTTTTCCTCCCTTCCTCCCTCCCTCCCTCCCTCCCTCCCTCCCTCCCTCCATCCTTCCTCCCTCCCTTCCTCCCTCCCTTCCTTCCTCCCTTCCATCCTTAACCCTCCCTCCCTCCCTCCTTCTCTCTTTCCTCCCTTCCTCCCTTCCTCCCTCCCTCCTTTCTCCTTCCTCCCTCCCTCTCTCCTTTCCTCCCTCCCTCCTCCCTCCCTCCCTCCCTCCCTCCCTTCCTCTCCTTCTTTCCTTGCCCCTAGCTTCCTTCCTTCGTTCCTCCCTTCCTCTTTTCCTTTCTCCCTCCCTCCTCCCTCCCTCCCTCCCTCCCTCCCTCCCTCCTTTCTCCTTCCTCCCTCCCTTCCTCCTTCCCTTCCTCCCTCCCTCCCTCCCTTGACTGGAGGACATCAGGAGGGTTAAAGTCTCCCAGCTCTCTGAGGATCCTTCTTGCAGCGTCTCAGTAGATCATTGATGAAGCTGATAAACAGCTTTAATGGCTCCAAAGTCCCATCAGCCACCTGGGTGACGTCAGAGCGTCTCCGGCCGCGTGGAGCCGATCGGAACTATTGATCATCTGATTATCTGATTATCAGCCTGCAGACGGTCAACAGAGCCTGAGCACTAAGTTTAACTTTATTCTATTTTAACACTTTTTATTTGCTTTTACACATTTTATGTTTTATGTGAAGCTGTTTGAATTGTTTTGATGTTTAAATGTAATAAAGGACAGTAACTAGTAAGAGTTGGTAAGATTCATAAATATCATAAATAATAGATTTAAAAGCAGCATCAGGTTTGTTAAAATGTACATTTAGTATTTTTGAAAGAGGAAAGAAGAAAAGAAAGAAAGAAAGAACAAGAAGGAGCAAAGAAAGACAGTAAAAAAGAAAGAAGGAAAGAAAGGAGGAAAGAAAGAAAGAAAGAAAGAAAGAAAGAAAGAAAGAAAGAAAGAAAGAAAGAAAGAAAGAAAGAAAGAAAGAAAGAAAGAAAGAAAGAAAGAAAGAAAGAATCTTCCTGAACCTTCTTTATATTTAAAACACAGTCACGTTTCTTTACTTCCTGTTTGACTCTGAGCTGCTTCAGTTAACGTTCAGGACACGCTTCACATCCCATAATAACAATCATAATAATAATAATAATAATAATAATAATAATAATAATAATAATAATAATAAAATAATAATAATAATAATAATAAAATAACAATAATAATAATAATAATAATAATAATAATAATAATAAAATAATAATAATAATAAAATAATAACAATAATAATAATAATAATAATAATAAAATAATAATAATAATAATAATAATAATAATAATAATAATAATAATAATAAAATAATAATAATAATAATAATAATATAAAAAAAAAATAATAATAATAATAATAATAAAATAATAATAATAATAATTTAAAAATAATAATATAATACTACTACTACTACTAATAATAATAATAATAATAATAAAATAATAATAATAATAATAAAATAATAATAATAATTTAAAAAAAAATAATAATAATAATATAATAATAATAATAATAATAATAATAATAATAATAATAAAATAATAATAAACAGCCTCATTACTTTATTTAATCATCATTATTGATCTTTAATTGATCCTGATGTTTAGGAACATCTGTCCTTCATTAAGCTCAGAATCGGCCGACTCAGCGACTCCGTGAGAGCAAACAGCTGTTAGCAGAGATGTGATATTATTATATTATCTTTGCTCAGAGAGGAATGTTGCTGAGCTACAGCTGCAGAGACGCTGCATTCAGACCTCAGCAGGAAGCCTCGTCTTCAACATCTGATTTATTATTCATATTTAACAGAAAGAAAGAAAGAAAGAAAGAAAGAAAGAAAGAAAGAAAGAAAGAAAGAAAGAAAGAAAGAAAGAAAGAAAGAAAGAAGTAAAGAAGTCAGGTTCCTGATCTCCATGGTAACCAGAGTAAATGTAATATTTAGAACAATTGTATTCCATTACCTTTATTTAATATAAAGTTATAATGTAAGATCATGCCAAGAAAAAGAAAGAAAGAAGGAAAGAAAGAAAGGAATGAAGAAAGAAAGAAAGAAAGAAAGAAAGAAAGAAAGAAAGAAAGAAAGAAACTAGCCCCCCCGTACTCTCACATGTTACCGAAGTCAGTCTCGACCCTCCCTACAGTCTTGACCCTCCGTACACATGTTACCGAAGTCAGTCTTGACCCTCCGTACAGTCTTGACCCTCCGTACACATGTTACCGAAGTCAGTCTCGACCCTTCGTACAGTCTTGACCCTCCGTACACATGTTACCGAAGTCAGTCTTGACCCTTCGTACAGTCTTGACCCTCCGTACAGTCTTGACCCTCCGTACACATGTTACCGAAGTCAGTCTCGACCCTCCCTACAGTCTTGACCCTCCGTACACATGTTACCGAAGTCAGTCTTGACCCTTCATACAGTCTTGACCCTTCATACAGTCTTGACCCTCCGTACAGTCTTGACCCTCCGTACACATGTTACCGAAGTCAGTCTCAACCCTTCGTACAGTCTTGACCCTCCGTACACATGTTACCGAAGTCAGTCTTGACCCTCCGTACAGTCTTGACCCTCCGTACACATGTTACCGAAGTCAGTGTTGACCCTTCGTACAGTCTTGACCCTCCGTACAGTCTTGACCCTCCGTACACATGTTACCGAAGTCAGTCTCAACCCTTCGTACAGTCTTGACCCTCCGTACACATGTTACCGAAGTCAGTCTCAACCCTTCGTACAGTCTTGACCCTCCGTACACATGTTACCGAAGTCAGTCTCGACCCTCCGTACAGTCTTGACCCTCCGTACACATGTTACCGAAGTCAGTCTTGACCCTCCGTACAGTCTCGACCCTCCGTACAGTCTTGACCCTCCGTACACATGTTACCGAAGTCAGTCTTGACCCTCCGTACAGTCTTGACCCTCCGTACACATGTTACCGAAGTCAGTCTTGACGCTACGTACAGTCTTGACCCTCCGTACACATGTTACCGAAGTCAGTCTTGACGCTGCGTACAGTCTTGACCCTCCGTACACATGTTACCGAAGTCAGTCTTGACGCTGCGTACAGTCTTGACCCTCCGTACACATGTTACCGAAGTCAGTCTTGACGCTGCGTACAGTCTTGACCCTCCGTACACATGTTACCGAAGTCAGTCTTGACCCTCCGTACAGTCTTGACCCTCCGTACACATGTTACCGAAGTCAGTCTCAACCCTTCGTACAGTCTTGACCCTCCGTACACATGTTACCGAAGTCAGTCTCAACCCTTCGTACAGTCTTGACCCTCCGTACACATGTTACCGAAGTCAGTCTCGACCCTCCGTACAGTCTTGACCCTCCGTACACATGTTACCGAAGTCAGTCTCGACCCTCCGTACAGTCTTGACCCTCCGTACACATGTTACCGAAGTCAGTCTTGACCCTCCGTACAGTCTCGACCCTCCGTACAGTCTTGACCCTCCGTACACATGTTACCGAAGTCAGTCTTGACCCTCCCTACAGTCGTGACCCTCCGTACACATGTTACCGAAGTCAGTCTTGACCCTCCCTACAGTCTTGACCCTCCGTACACATGTTACCGAAGTCAGTCTTGACCCTCCGTACAGTCTTGACCCTCCGTACAGTCTTGACCCTTCGTACACATGTTACCGAAGTCAGTCTTGACCCTTCGTACAGTCTTAACCCTGCGTACATATGTTACCGAAGTCAGTCTTGACCCTCCGTACAGTCTTGACCCTTCGTACACATGTTACCGAAGTCAGTCTTGACGCTGCGTACAGTCTTGACCCTCCGTACACATGTTACCGAAGTCAGTCTCGACCCTCCGTACAGTCTCGACTCTCCGTACTCAGTCTTGACCCTCCCTACAGTCTCGACCCTCCTTATTCATGTTACCGAAGTCAGTCTTGACCCTACATACAGTCTTGACCCTCCGTACACTATCGACCCTCCGTACACATGTTACCGAAGTCAGTCTTGACCCTCCGTACACTCACATGTTACCGAGGTCAGTCTTGACCCTCCGTACAGTCTTGACCCTCCGTACACATGTTACCGAAGTCAGTCTTGACCCTTCGTACAGTCTTGACCCTCCGTACAGTCTTGACCCTCCGTACACATGTTACCGAAGTCAGTCTCGACCCTCCCTACAGTCTTGACCCTCCGTACACATGTTACCGAAGTCAGTCTTGACCCTTCATACAGTCTTGACCCTTCATACAGTCTTGACCCTCCGTACAGTCTTGACCCTCCGTACACATGTTACCGAAGTCAGTCTCAACCCTTCGTACAGTCTTGACCCTCCGTACACATGTTACCGAAGTCAGTCTTGACCCTCCGTACAGTCTTGACCCTCCGTACACATGTTACCGAAGTCAGTCTTGACCCTTCGTACAGTCTTGACCCTCCGTACAGTCTTGACCCTCCGTACACATGTTACCAAAGTCAGTCTCAACCCTTCGTACAGTCTTGACCCTCCGTACACATGTTACCGAAGTCAGTCTCAACCCTTCGTACAGTCTTGACCCTCCGTACACATGTTACCGAAGTCAGTCTCGACCCTCCGTACAGTCTTGACCCTCCGTACACATGTTACCGAAGTCAGTCTTGACCCTCCGTACAGTCTCGACCCTCCGTACAGTCTTGACCCTCCGTACACATGTTACCGAAGTCAGTCTTGACCCTCCGTACAGTCTTGACCCTCCGTACACATGTTACCGAAGTCAGTCTTGACGCTGCGTACAGTCTTGACCCTCCCTACAGTCTTGACCCTCCGTACACATGTTACCGAAGTCAGTCTTGACCCTCCGTACAGTCTTGACCCTCCGTACACATGTTACCGAAGTCAGTCTCGACCCTCCGTACAGTCTCGACTCTCCGTACTCAGTCTTGACCCTCCCTACAGTCTCGACCCTCCTTATTCATGTTACCGAAGTCAGTCTTGACCCTACATACAGTCTTGACCCTCCGTACACTATCGACCCTCCGTACACATGTTACCGAAGTCAGTCTTGACCCTCCGTTACACTCACATGTTACCGAGGTCAAGTCCTCCACCCTGCGTACATGTTATAAAGACTCTGAACAGATGGAAGTTGATTTGTGTCAAATTAAAAAAAATCTTTTCCAATAAATAAAATACAAATAAAAAACAGATTTAAAATAAATTAGATTCATAATTAAAAACATTAAACAAACGAAGACGAAGTGTTTAAAACAGAGTTTGATATTAAGGTGAGTTTTGGTCGTCAGGTGAGTTTGAGGTTGTTTCTGGGTCATAAAGCCTGTCAGTCTCAGTCAGTTCTCTGTTTGTTCTGTTTCTTTTCCATCATGACTCTTTTATTGCAGCTGATGATCACAGCAGTCAAACTTTAACCAGCAAGGTCAGCGTGAGTGTGTGTGTGTGTGTGTGTGTGTGTGTGTGTGTGTGTGTGTGTGTGTGTGTGTGTGTGTGTGTGTGTGTGTGTGTGGTCGTCATGGAGATAAACTGTGGATTATAGAGGCATCTCAGTGTCTACAATGTAAATATAAAGACAGGATGAAGACGGATGGAGTCAATAAAAGTTGTTTTATTACTAAACGACTTTTAACATTTATTTATTTAGTTTTTATAGATTTGTCTCGACTGACTTCCTGTTCGCTCACAGACTTAAAATACTTTCACTGCTGCTGCTCCATCAGATATTTATTAAATTTATTATATTTATTAAACTTTTAAAGGTTTTCTGTGATTGTTTTTATGCTGCACTTTATTTATACTTTCATATTTTAATGAGTTTGAGCTTCAGGAGAAGTTTAACATCAACATTAAAGACAATAATTCACATTTTAATGACAATTATGAGTTAATTTAAAGGTTTATATACTACTAAGTTTCTACTTTGTTATTTATCATAATTATTATTTATTATATTTGACCTTTTCTTTTGTTCGTGATCATGTGTCTTTTTATGTGTTAAAATAAACTACAAATATTTAAATAATGAGAATTATATTATTATTAATCTTCAGCCAGAAACTCCTTTAACCCTCCTGTTGTCCTCGAGTCAAGGAAGGAAGGAAAGATGGAAGGAAGGAAGGAAGGAAGGAAGGAAGGAAGGATGGAAGGGAGGAAGAAAGAAGGAAAGGAGGGAAGGTAGGAAGTAAGGGAAGGAAGGAGGGAAGGAGGGAAGGAAAGGAGGGTGAAAGGAAGGGAGGAAAGGAAAGAAGGAAGGGACAAAGGAAGACGGAGGAAAGAAGGAAGGAAGGAAGGTAGGAGGGAGGGAGGGAGGAACGAGGGAGGGAAAGAGAAAGGAAAAAGAGGAAGGGAGGAAGGAAATAAAGAAGGACAGAGGAAAGAAAGAAGGGAGGAAGGAGGATGGAAGGGAGGAAGAAGAAGGAAGGAAAGGAGGAAAGGAAAAGAAGGAAGGAAGGAAAGAAGGAAGGAAGGAAGGAAAGAAGGAAGGAAGGAAGGAAGGAGGGAGGGAGGAAAGGAGGAGAGTATAATATAATATAATATAATATGATATGATATAATATAAATTATCATTAATTCTTGCCGTGAATGAGCCAAGAGATGCACCCGACCAATCAGAGCTTGCCATATTTCACATAAAGCGTGATGTCATCAGAGGGGAGGAGCCAGGACACGGATTTAAAGAGACAGTGACGTCTGCAGCAGAGTGTGATACTGACTCTGTTTTTATAGAAAGTAAAGATGAGAGACGATTCTGAACACTAAAGTTATAATCTGAACTAACTCTGGATTGTTTTAATAATAATAATAAACATATATTTACATAAAGCAGCATATGTCTCCTCTCATATGTTAATAAGAGTTAAAAACTTTAAAAATATTCCTTTAAAGTTCATTTAGATGCGATTTATGCGTCCTTATCCTTTACTCTCATCTGTCTTTCTTTCTTGATCTCTCCTCAGAATCCCTCGCTTCCTTCTCCGTGAGATTATTAACGTGTTCAGTAAAAAGGGTCAAAGGTTAAATATGTTCCCGTTCAGAGCCAGAAGAGTTCAGTCAAAAAGTTTCATCATCTCTTTTTTTTTCTGTCGTTCAACAGGAAGTTAAAATGTCCGAGTCAGCAAAGTGAAAACGCCCCAAACACCCCTCCCCCCCTCCCCCTCCTCCTCACCAGCACCCCACCCCCGCCCCAAGGGAGGAGGAGGAGGAAGAGGAGAAGGAGGAGGAGGAGGAGGAGGAGGAGGAGGAGGAGGAGGAGGAGGAGGAGGAGGAGGAGGAGGAGGAGGAGGAAGAGGAGGAGGGGGGGGGGGGAGGAGGAGTGGATGAGGACAGGAAACCAGAGGAAGGGAGGGGGAGGAAAAGAGAGTGACAGGTGGATGAAGAGAGAGTGATCCTGTACTTTGATCTGCTTTTTGTTTGTAGTCTTAATAAACGCTGAGTGACCGGCTGCAAGAGGACGAGTCAGTGAACGCATCACTGCAGAGGGACGAGTCAGTGAACGCACGCTGCTGCAGCGCTGCAGAGGACGAGTCAGTGAACGCATCACTGCAGAGGACGAGTCAGTGAACGCATCGCTGCAGCGCTGCAGAGGACGAGTCAGTGAACGCATCACTGCAGAGGACGAGTCAGTGAACGCATCGCTGCAGCGCTGCAGAGGAAGAGTCAGTGAATGCATCGCTGCAAGCGCTGCAGAGGACGAGTCAGTGAACGCATCACTGCAGAGGACGAGTCAGTGAACGCATCACTGCAGCAGAGGACGAGTCAGTGAATGCATCGCTGCAGCGCTGCAGAGGACGAGTCAGTGAACGCATCACTGCAGAGGACGAGTCAGTGAACGCATCACTGCAGAGGACGAGTCAGTGAATGCATCGCTGCAGCGCTGCAGAGGACGAGTCAGTGAATGCATCGCGCTGCACGCGCTGCAGAGGACGAGTCAGTGAATGCAGCGCTGCAGCGCTGCAGAGGACGAGTCAGTGAATGCATCGCTGCAGAGGACGAGTCAGTGAACGCATCACAGAAACACAAACAGCTGTGGACCCTGATTGCTCACAGCAGCTGAAACAAAACTGTGACGCAAATTAAGTTCAAATGTCTTTACACCCTCAACCCCTCCTCGATGATGATGATGATGATGATGATGATATTCAGATTTTTAAGCTTTTAAAGACATTTGAGCAAAAGATAAACTGTTGGACAGAACATCTGAAACTATTTTGATGATTGATTTTAAGTCTTGAGTCCAAACTGTTGATTCAGATTCTTAAATGTGAATATTTTCTGTTTTCTTTCGTCTCTGTGACAGAAAACTGAATCTCTGAAACGTTTAAAGACGTCAGGTTGACTAATAAAGATAAACATTATAAGTAATTTTCTTGTCACATCAGATAATCAAATGAAATCTAATTAAATAACAATCTTCAGTGAATGTTTGATGAAATCTGTTTAATAAAGTTATATATTATTATATTTTATACCCTATTTGTTCCCTGCTGCATGTTTCCAGATCTCAGCTTCGACTTCACGTTCAAATAAACAATAAAACTGATGATTTGAGCTTTAAAAACAAACTTTAAGCTCTAATAAACATCACACAGCTGCACTTAGATGATAAATAAAGTCATTCATAAACATAGAGATCAATATTTCAGCTTTTCTCTGTCTAATAAGCAGCAGACTGATTGGCTCTTATGTAATCAGTGATCCCTCCAGACAGACTCAGTTAATCTGTGACATTTCCTGCTGACACTTGACACATTGGTCTAAACTAAAAAAACTAAAAAAAAACCTCTTTACAGTTAAATGAGACGTTCAGGTTCCTAGTCAGACTCTCTGCAGCTTTAATAATCAACATAATATTAAAATATAACTCATTTAATGATCTGACACAAGCAAAAACAGCCAAAAATAAATAAATAAAACTCCAGTTTTCAGCCTCTCAGATTGTGAACATTTGACACTTTTCTCTCTTTTATGTGAATAAAGTGAATATTTATGAGTTTTTAGCGGTTCTTTGGAGACTTTCTGTGCTATTTTAAAACTTAATTAAAACACTAATCAGCATTTTTCCACAAGAGGAACATAAAATGATGACTGACTTCTTTTAACTAACTTTTAAACTCTTTTATAAAACATCTGAACTCGACTCTCCTGCAGATTAAAGTTAATAAATGTCTTTATTTCGGCTGTTTGTGTTTGACTCACCGCGGTGATTCATGGTGGAGGATCAGCGGCTCAGACTGCTACAGGAATCCGGAGAAGAAGCGTCGCCTGGCCGGCTGCACATCAAGCTCAAACCCCGCACTGAAACCCGCAACTAAAAACCCCGCAGTGAAGCTACAGAGGGCTGCGTTCAGGGGCGGTCGGATATTTCGTAATCAGCGAGGGAGGAGCGAGGTGTGTTTAAGGACCGCAGGATATCTCAGCTTTATCTTATTCTTCTTTTAGACTGAATAGAAGAATTTAACTTAGAATTTAATTTGTTTTATTATTATTATTATTATTATAATATATAAAGCAAACCTGATTTATTTGTTAACATTAATCACATTAATGTTATTCTATTTTATTAATGTATTAATGTTTAGTTTGATTGTTGCTTTTATTGCTTATATTATATATTTTATTATCTTAAATACTTATATTATATTGTTGTTTTATTCAATTAACTCTTTTTTATTCATTTGTTTTCTGGTTTTTATTTATTTTTCTGTATGTTTGAACTGTATGTTTATTTATTTGTTAACATTATTCATAT
>NC_084974.1:32493031-32583031 GCF_963691925.1 Scomber scombrus | reverse complement strand
CTGAAAGCGACGCTATGAGAACGCTGAGACTCAACTATAAAGCTCCATAAAGCCGAAGAGGAGCTGCAGACTCACTGATAATCCTCTGTAGGGTCATCACACACTCACACACACACACGCACACACACACACACTCACACACTCACACACTCACACATCAGACTGTAGACTTATAGAAATATTGATTATAGATCATTTAAAGAAAGTTATTGATGATCAGTAGTAGAAGAAGCTGCACATGCTCAGTAGCGTTTACACAGAACTACTCTCATACCCCTTTTCCATCGAGATGGAGCCGGTGCTGGTTTGGAGCTGGTGCTAGAGCCAGTGCTCAGTTGGTGCTAACCCGAGCACCTCTTACCAACCTGTTGCTTTTCCACCGGCAAGGAGCCACACGATTACGTCACTGTATAACGTAGCCGGCGCGCGCATTTGAAGCACTTCCATGATTCACCAGTGAGAGGCAGCAACATGCCACAAGGCAGCTAGCCTGCTGGAAACAAAGAAGAAGAAGAAGAAGAAGAAGAAGAAGAATAATAAGAAGAAGAAGAAGCAGATAGCTCTGGCAAAAAAATGATAAAAAATAGTGCTTTTAATCAACAAATGTTTAACCCTCTGTAAATGACAGTTAGCCACGCAAGTCAGCTAATGGACATTAAACCCGCTAGTATGCTAATACACGTTAGCCCCGCTAGTCAGCTAATGAACGTTAACCCCGTTAGCCAGCTAGTAAACGTTAGCCCCGCCCCCAGCCCGCTGATGTAATCGGTTCTTGCTTTAGACCAGCAAAGAGTTGGTGCTCGCTCTGGCTCCAGTTCTGAGGCTCGGGGCTGGAGCTTTGGCGGTGAAAAAGCAAAGAACCGGTGCTTAGTCAGGCTCTGGCTCCAAACCAGCACCGGCTCCAGCTCGGTGGAAAAGGGGTATGAGAGACTGAAAACATGATCACTCTTCAAAATAAAGGAGCATTATGAGAGTTTGGTCCTTTATTTTTAATCTTTTTTTGAACAACAGTAGAAGAAAAAAGATAAATCCGACTTTGATGCGAACACAATACTTGTTAGTAGATCAGTTCTTTGTTGGTTTGGATCCAAATATGAAGATTTATACTTTAATAATGAGCCACTTCAGACTTTTTCTGTATTAAACACACGATTATTTTACTGTTTATGATATTAACTTATAAAAAGGTTTGAATATTTTGCTCTAAAAACTTACTAACTGAACATTTTCTCTTTATATTGACAGAAAACACTCAAGTTGCTTCATGTTTCATTCATAGTAAATGTTCTGTTGCAGTTTCAGAGACAATAAACGTAAATTTTTAGGAGCACGTGCAGCTTTATCTGCCGGTTTTTAACTCATTCGCTTCCTTTAATGAATCTTAAACACATATCGAACCACCCAGCTGCTGCTTTAAGTGACAGTGAATGAAGAAAACAGCTGAAGACAAACACAAACAGAGACGTGTTCGATGGTTAAATCACAGTAACAATGACGTCTTTGTTCAGAACTTATAATAATAAACACGCAGACTCACAAACACGCTAAAACTCACAAGAATTTGTCACATATTTTCATTTCTAACAAGCAACAGAAGGACTGAGAACTCCTGAGTTTAGTTCAGATGGAAACAAAGCGAAGAAACTTTAGATAAATATAATAAATCATCTGCTGCAGCTCTGATGAGTTATGATGTGAAACAGTGGAGACAGAATCAGACTGAGCTGAACACGGACTGGCTGTCAGACTGTCTCATACACACACACACACACACACACACACACACACACACACACACACACACACACACACACACACACACACACACACACACACATAATCACACTTCCATGTGGAGACGATGCATTCACTTACATTCTGTCTCATCTTTAACCCGGCGACACACCTTAAAATGCAATGACTGTGTGAACATGTGCAGTACATGTTAACACACACACACACACACACACACACACACACACACACACACACACACACACACACACACACACACACACACACACACACACACACTGATTTAAGTTCTTACCTTTGTCGTCTTTTATTGCAGAATTAAAATAATAATCCAGGACTTCTCTTCAGGACTGCAGCATCTCTCCGACCATGTAGTGTGTGTGTGTGTGTGTGTGCACGTTAGGGTGTGTGCACGTGTGTGTGTGTGTGTGTGTGTGAGTGTGTGTGTGTGTGAGTGTGTGTGTCAGTACAGTCCAGGTCAGCCGCCGGTCTGCCGGTTGTTTGTACTCCACAGTGAGTTTCAGTCTTTGATGCTGTTAGTTTCTATTGAACTCTGATATTCACTCAGTCCTGATGTTCCTGTAGATGTTCCTCCTGTTCACCTCCCTGATGTTCCTCCTGTTCTCCTCTCTGACGTTCTCCTGTTCTCCTCCCTGAGGTTCTCCTGTTCTCCTCCCTGACGTTCCGCTGGTTTCTGTCCTCGTCGAGCTCTCTGGGAGTACTGCTAGTTGTTTCCTGTTTGTTTTATTTTCTAGCTGCAGCAGGAAATGGTCATCTTTTCCTCTTCCTCCAAACTCACCAACACCACCTCCCCTCCCCCCTGTCTACCCCCAGCACACACACACACACACACACACACACACACACACACACACACACACACACACACACACACACACCACACCCCAGCCTTAATGATTGGTCGGTTGCCGGCACCGCTGAGACGCCCCCTGGTGTACTCTGCAATTTCCTGCCTTGCTCAAAGGCACCGTCAACCTGTCTGCAGATGATGCTTCTATATAACCTTTGACCCATTGGTTGTGATTGTTGCCATGATGACCAAAGTGGCCTAAAAGCAAACTACACAACCTGGATGATGGGAAGACATTAAGGCCAAGTATCCAGAAGAACAGCTGGAGTAAAGTTTCATGTCCTTTAGGAGGATCAGAGATTGTTCTTAGAGGTTCTGGATGAAGTCAGATCTCATCTTCATGCTGACATTATCAAAATTTGACCAGTATAGCCTCAAGGATCTTGTAGTGGACAATTTGATCAAGCACCTGTCAATGGGGCAGCTATGGGTCTTGAGGTAGAGCGGGAACAGTTCGATTCTTGGCTCCTCCGGTCGTCCGCATGTCGATGTGTCGTTGGGTAAAGATATTAAACCCCAAATAGGTGAATGTGACATGTAGCGTTAAAGTGCTTTCAGTGGTCAAAAGTCAAGACAACTGCTATATAAGTAGAGTCCATTCACCATTTAGGTCTGTACATGCAGCGTGCAACATGGGGCCCAAAGAGCGTAACCATGACGACACAAATCTCTGTCTGACGTGGTCCAGCGTCGGCCCTGGAGGAGGAGGCTCAGACCCAACTCAAAGGCCCAAATCCCAAACCAGCCCCTATATACTGTACTTCCCCTTTGTTTGCGTGTTCATGTGGAGTTTCACTGCATTAAGGGTCGTCCCAGTCGAATAAGCACAGAGTGTAAGTGGAATGTGAAACCCTTAAATCACGAGGTTCGTCCTAAAGGGAAGTGCAATAGGAGAACAGAGGGAACATCTTTCTACTTTGTCAGGTATTTTAGATTAAACACACCTTTGTTTTCCTCACATTAACATCACATCTCAAACTAAATCTCAGAATGTGTGGCAGGAAACGATTAAACTAAAACAATAAGGGTAATATCACTTTGTCCCTGAGGTCTACTGACTCATAATAAACTCAAAAATACCTCGTATCTCATTGTCGTGATTGTAGATGTTCTGTGTTCACAATGGAGAAAGAAGCGTCGCTCCTCCCTCATCACCACCTTTAACCCCACCTGCCCTAGTGAAGCTGCTGTGGTTGTACTTGGCAGTTTGCATGGGTGAATGTGTTCAGATTGTTCCTGGAAAAGAGAATAATGCTAAATAAAGGTTAAATAAATAATAATAATAATCCTTTTACACCCTCTCCTTTCATTAGAAGCGGCCTCCAGAGCTGTGAGTGTTACTGGATGTGGATGGATAGTCGGTAGGGACTGGGTTTGCGGTTGGGTCTAAGTCATTGGTTTACATCTATAGGGATGGACTATGAGCTTTTGGACCAGCAGGATATTTTTTTACCTATTGAGATTTCGGAATAATGAGCCTTCAGACCAGCCGGCTCCTCTTAGACCAACTTCCGCTACTATATTTGCCCATTGGGAGTTGTAGTTGACTCATACCAAACACGTTTCCTGTCCAAGGACTTGTAGTTTTAATGTTTTATCAAATAATCTGATATTTTCTAACACAGCTGTTCATTGTTTGTTCTGCTGATTGAACCAGAAGAGTTTCATGTTGATTTAAATTGTTAGAAAGGCTCAAACTTCAGGGGACGGTGAGTAATTATCATATGTGATGATTTGTGGCCCTCTGGTGGCCAGAAGGTGAATTGCATGATGTTTGAAATTATACAGAAAACTGTTTTAATTTACAGACTTTTTTTATTGTCAAACTATCAAACCAAGTGTTTCATGAATACAATAAATCACATCAATATTTTCATTATAAGGATTTACAGTCATGAAACTGGCACCTTTCAATGACTATTCAATAAATTACAAAGATCAAATATCCACAAACAAAGCTTTAAATGGAGAATAACTCAACAGCTTAATATGGTTCTATAATCATCATATTAGTCTGAAAATAAAACCCTGTGAAACATATTCAAATAAAACAAGTAACTTACTGCAGGAACTTTACTGAAAATACAAAATGACATGATATCAAATAAAGATCAATACATAATAATTGAAAACAGTCTCAATTATTGATGTTGTGATTGATAAACATAAAACATCATGAACACACACACACACACACCGTCCTGCTGCCAGAAATACTACAGCACCAAATGTGGATTCATCCGCCGCTGAAAATAGTCCCCAACAAACGCTCTATTTCACCATACTTGTTAAAAACTACAGCGACCAGATGTTTTAGGAAGTTACGGAGCCTTTGTTAACTAGATGAAATATTCAGAATATCACCAGACTGATCCATTTAACCCCTCTGTAGTTCAGTCTATGTGATGGCCATGTTGATGTGGTGCTATCAATCCCCTGTATCTGGAGAGAAAGAAAGAAAAATACAAAATTATTAATGTAAATGTGAAGAACAGCATCTGAGATAACAGAGAAAACAGTAACAGTCTTTTATTTATTGTGGTTTCTGTTTGTCAGCGATGAGGCCGGAGATGTACTTTAATTTGTTGAGTTATAAACTAAGACTGAAGAAGGTGAGTTTGTTTAACGTTTCCTGTCGTCCTCCCGGGTCAAATTGACCCCGTCTGTTTTGACTGTTCCTTCTTTCCTCCCTTCCTTCCTTTCCTTCCGTCTGTCCTTCCTCTCTCCCTCCTTCTCTCTTTTCTCCATCCCCCTTTCTTCCTTCCTTCCTTTCCTTCCTCCCTTACTTCTTTCCTCTGTCCTTCTTTCCTTCCTTCCTCCGTCCCTCCTTCCTTCCTTCCATCCATCCTTCCTCCCTCCCTCCCTCCCTCCCCTCCTCCTCCATCCCTTCCTCCTTCCTTCTCTCCTCCTTCCTTCCATCCTTCTCCTTTCTCCCTTCCTTCCTTCCTTCTTCTCCATTCCTTCCTCCTTTCCTTCCTTCTTCCTTCCTTCCATCCTTCTTCCTCACTTCCTTCTTCCTCCCTTCCATCCATCCTTCCTTCCTCCCTTCCTTCTTCCATCCTTCCTTCCTTGACTCGAAGACAACACAAGGGTTAATGATCACAAGGCTGCTACTTCTTCTTGGATACAGTACAAACCAGTTCAGGTCCCGTATGTACCGAATATTTGGAAAGCACTTAATACTTTTCAACTTTACCTGCCAGTGCGTCGACGCTGGTTACGGTTGTAGATGTAGAAAACGACCATAAAGCCCAGAATAATGACCAGAATAAAGACAACTAACACTGAAAGAGAGGAAGGAAAATAAAGATCAGGAGGTCTGATGTATTAAAGACAAAGTACAGTCATTGTTCTTTCTATTGACCCCGAAATAATGATTTGTGAATTGTATAATAGAGATAAACGTGTATGTTTAGTATAAAGATAGTAAAGATAATACCTTCGTTGTAGATGTCAGGAGGTTGAGGTCCTGCTTAAAAATGAACATTTATTAATGTTTTAAATTTAAACAAATCAAGAAAATATTGAATAAATATAATAAGCTGTCTTCTCTGTTATGTTAATTATAATTGTAGAGTTGATGAGATAATTATAAAATAAAGACAAAAGGAACTGTTTTATTACCTGGATGGACAACAGGTTTCTTCGTTGTAGCAGCTGGTTTAAAAAAAAGAAAATAAATTATATTATTTATAGTATTGACTGATGAATGAAATACAAGTAAAGATGACGTTCAGTACATATAATTACCTGTTTTTTTGGTCGAAACAGTGACTGTAGTATCTGTTAGAGAGTTAATGATGTTAATTATAATATTAGAGTTGATGAGATAGTTATAAAATAAAGACAAGGTTTCAAACAGGTTTCTTCATTGGTTTAAAAATAAATAAATATTTTTTTTTAGTATTGACTGATTGATGAAATACCAGTAAAGATGTTCAGTAAATATAATTACCTGGTTTTCTTGTTGTAACAGCAACTGAAGTAACTGTTAAAGAGTTCAAAATGTTCATTTTAATAGTAGAAATGATTAAATAGAGACAATGCAAGGAAAAATGTTATTACCTTTAGTCACAGCAGGTTGAGGCGTTGTAGGAGCTGGTTTTAATTAAAATGAATGATAGTAGTTATTAAACAAAGCAAATATTTACATATATAGCCTATGCTTAGGAACAGTAACTGTAGTATCTGTTCGAGAGTTAATAATGTTAATTATAATATTAGAGTTGATGAGATAGTTATAAAATAAAGACAACACACGAAACACTTTAATTACCTGTAGTCACAGCAGGTTGAGGCGTTGTAGGAGCTGGTTTTAAAAATATATGATATTAATTATTATTGTTAGTCAATGAAATACAAGTGAAGATAACGTTCAGCAACAGTAACTCAACATTTCACTTTTGGGTCTTTATTTAACTGATGTTTTACACTAATGAAGCTGTTACCTCATTCTGAGCTAAAATGATTTGAAATGAACCGTAAAGTAGTGTAAAGTTTACTTTTATACTTGGTTGTCAGAAAATCAGCAATAATGTTCAGTATTTATAAAAATGCAAAATTGTCCATAACATGTTGAAGTAAAAATGCAAAATTGTCCATAACATGTTGAAGCAAGCACATGACAGATGAATACAGTGAAGTAGCCCTGACCCACCTCACACATGTAATTATTACTACAAGGTAACAATGATCATTTAAGGCAGCGTTACCTTTAATGTCACCACAGAGCTTCTCACACTCCTCCTCAGTGTGAAAGATGTTCCCGTTGGACCCGTGGCCTCCGAAGTTAAACCTCTCACAGCTATAACTCAGCACGTTAAAGAAGAACATGGACATGTCTGAGCTGCCTGCTCCGTACTGCACGGGCCGATAACAACGAACTGATGCAGGAGAAGGAAATAAACTTATTACTGTTGTTAAGGTAAAACTCAAGATGAAGTCATTGAACTGTTTGATGTTCAGATCTCTGTGACTGTGCTGCATGTGGATATATTAAAAGGTTTCTTACACTTTTCATTGCAGAGGGCTTCACAGCCCTCCTGGGTTTCAAACGAGTTTCTGCTGGACCCACAGCCGCTGGGGAAGCTCTCACACCTGTAACTGGTTCTGTTGTAGAAGAATCTGTGAATCCCCGACTGGCAGCTGCTGCAACTCATCAACTCTGAACAATGAACTGTTGGGAGAAGAAGACACAGATTAATTTATCCTGTCCAATAAGCATACTTTTGTATTTTGTCTTATATTCATTTGCAGATATTTCTCATTAATAGTCAGTTTTATTTGAGATATAACCATATGACCAAAACGTCATATCCAGCCACCCATAATTAATGATGCTACCTGTTGATCCTTCATTATCTCACAGCACATTTACAGCACTAACAGTGGTGGGTTAACCATCAATACTTATTGTACATTTCATTTTAGAAACACTAAGACCTTGATCTTTACACTGAACAGTCCCTCCAGAAAAATTGCATATTTGCTATTGCAAATCCAAGAGATTTGCGATCTGGCAATCTTGCTCAATTGCTTTCTTCATACATCCATCCATTTCCTGCCTCTTATCCAGGGCCGGGTCACGGTGGCATTAAGCTGAGCAATGAACCCAGACCTCCTTCTCACCAGCTATGTTCATCAGCTCCTCCTGGAGGATCCCAAGCTGTTCCCAGGCCAGCAGAGATATGTAATCCCCTCCAGTGTGTTCTGGGTCTCCTCCCAGTTGGACGTACCTGCAAGTCCTCCAAAGGGGGGCGTCCAGGAGGACCCTGACCAGGAGCCCAAACCACCTCAGCTGGCTCCTTTCCATGTGAAAGAGCAGCGGCTCTACTCCTAGCCTCCACCAGATGTCTGAGCTCCTGACCCTATCTCCAAGGCTGAGCCCAGATGCTCTCCAGAGGAATCTCATTTCAGCTATCTCATTGTTTGGGTCACTACCTAAAGCTGGTGGGCATGGGTGAGAGTTGGGACATAGACTGACTGCTAAACTGAGAGCTTCACCTTCAGGCTCAGCTCTTTCTTCACCAGGACGATCAAGTGATGCTGCACCGATCCACCAGTCAATCTCACGCTCCATCTCACCCTCACTGTGAACAAGACCCCCAGATACTTAAACTCATCCACTTGGCCTCAGATTTGGAGATGCTGACTCTCATCCCGCATCCCAGCTTCACATTCGACTACAAACCATCCCAGAACCTGTTGGAGGTCCTGATTGAAGCCAACAGAACCACATCATCCACAAAAAGAGAGGTGATTCTGAGTTCCCTAAACTGGACTCTCTCCTCCCCCCCAGCTGCACCTTGAGACACTTTGAAAATCACAAACAGGATCAGAGACCAGGGACAGCCCTGATGGAGCCCAACACCCACTGAGAAAAAAGGTCTGACTTACTGCAGAGAATGTGAACACAGCTCTCACAGCGGTTCTATAGGGACCGAATGGCCCGCAGCAGGCCTGTACCCCATACTGTCCGACAACACTGCCCAGATGGTCCGCGAGGGACATGGTCATAAGCCCTCTCCAAGTCAACAAAGCACATATAGACTGAATGTGCAAACTCCCAGGAGCCCCCCCAAGTATTTTTGTAAGGGTGAAGAGCTGGACAGAATCCACATCGCTCCTCCTGAATCAGAGGTTCAACAATCAGCCAAAGCCTCCTTTCCAGCAACCTGGTATAAGCCTTTCCCAGTAGGCTGAGTAGTGTGATCCCTGATAGTTGGAGCAGACCAGTCCCCTCTTGTGGCTGTTGGGCTGTTTTTTACAGACTTTTCCATTATACAGTTCAAGCACTACTCGGCTCGACTCTTCTCGGTTTGGTACCAGGTACGTCGTTTCCCATTACTTCATAGTACCTCGTCAGCGTGACGGGTTTTAATTATTGTGTGGGACGTCGTGCACATGACTCTTCCAGTGACGGCATTCTAAAAAAGTAGCAGGTACCAGATACTATCTGAAAAATAGTGTTGGGGTATGGGTGGTGGGAGAGTACGGATCACTGTGGAGAGTCCGGTCAGGGCTCTGGTGGGTCTCAATAACCAGACCGTGTAGTGCAAAGAGAGTTCTTTATTTTTGCCAGATTCTTACAGAGACTTGGAGGTGTGTGGTTTCCAGAATGTACAACAATAACAGAAAAGACCAAACTCAGGTAAAACGTCCTCATAATACAACGAAAGGGGTAAGTAGTTAACAAGTATTAGCTTAAAGGTTAATCACATTAACTCTCTATTTACTACTTTAACTCAAACTAATTATGTTTCACAATATCAAACTGAAACCTACTTACAGTACAAATGGATGCACACAATCCTTTTGAACTAAAAAAAACTAGACTTAATCTCTAAAGCTCTCTTCTTTCTTGCTGCTAGCAAAACCGGTTCAGACTGGCTTTGTAGCCAGGCAGAACAGCAACAGTGCACCCTCTAATGGTTGATGGTTAGCCACTCTCTGCTCAGCCCTAGACAGCCTTTTCAACACTATCCCTGATGGAAAAGGAAAAAAAATCAAGTAGAGTCGAGTTGAGTCGAGCCGAGTAGTGCTAGAACTGTATAATGGAAAAGCCCCATTTGTATTGGTTTTGTATTACAGAGGCCCAGCAGGAGGGGGTGGGTCGTTCGCTGCTGGGAACACCTGGGCCCAGTGTTCCCAGTACTACAACAGCACACCACACTAGCTCTGGGATGAAAGAGAGAGAGGACAAAGGGAAACTCTGCTCTATGACCCCTGCTCTCCACGATCCTTATTGTTTGTTTATTTGCTTGTGTTTCCATCTTACAAACATGTCGTTCAATACTGAATTACTGACTGACACAAATAATTTATGATTTTCTTGGTTTAACTTCTTGTGTCACCTCCCATTATTTGTCATGGTTTTGAGCTGGCCGTGTCACCCACTCATATGTTTTACAAGAGTCTTGAGGTCTTTAATTTGCATTTGATGGCTATAAACATGATATCATCCTTACAGCTAACAGGCCCCAGGTAACAATCATCGTCCTCACCAGTTAATGATTTCTTTTGTAGTAGACATGGAAATAAAGACAATTGTCTTATGTTGCAGCCAGTTAGTCCCAGTATAAGTAAGATCAGACTGTCATCTCATTCTAACATGACTGATTGACCAATTAAATCACCTAGAAGGAGTTTAAACTTAATACTGATGCTTCTATATGACGTACACAAGCAAACAAGACGAGTTGCTATTTCTCAGACTGTAATCTTAATTGAATTTCAAGAAAAACAGGAAAGGCAACAAGTACCAGCTGGTTTGTAATGTTAAAATATAAAAAGGAAAGAAGCTTTGTACTTACGTGTCTCATCAGCTAGTCCGTATGCATCTGTCATGTAATAGTACCTTTGGTCTGTAGAAGAGAGATGTATGATAGCAGGTAAGTTTCGTCTCTGTCAGAAATGCTGAAGGACGATGTTATCAAGAATTCACATCCTGAGTTTTAAACTATTTCAAACATTTCATATAAGTCTGTCTGACAGTATTTTAAATAGATTACTAACTAATAACAAGAGACTAAAGTCACTTATTAAAGTCTCACTCTGACAGATGATTTGGATAGTCAGTCAGAAAACAACAGAAAACATGAATCCATCCTACCGTTGTCAATGGTGGTCTTTGGGTAGACCCTGATCTGTGTGCTGGGATGTCGGGTGTACGAGTGTCTGCTCTGGTTCAGACAGTTGACCAGCAGGCACCTCTTCCTGCCGATGAGAGGTATGACTATCACTGCCATGTGGCAGTCAGGCTCTGTGTAGCAATCCCTCCAGCACTTCCCTTCATCCTCTCCCTCCACAGGCTGCTGGGTCAGGTTATAGGTCCCAGATAGGAGGCACTGTGCTGGCTCAGGGACCTGGGCCCGACCGTGACAGACCAGGACACACATGGACAGCAGACAGAACCAGAATCCAAACAAACCTTGTTGAATCATGTTCTTTCCAAAAGTCTTCAGCTCACAGTGAAATGTGAACACTTCGTTTGAATCGTTGACAGTAATGAATTGTACTGAGACAGGTTGGATATAAACTCACCTGGCCCTGCCCACACACCTTCATCAGCACTCATTCAAATGTCATCAGACATTCCCATCATATTCTGAAAAGGAAGAGATGTCTTTTAAGATTATAAATAAATTCCTGTTTTGTTTTGGCATCATTCCCATCCAGGCCAACCAGTTTGTATTTGAATACTCTGTTAATGAAAGACGTTTCCAAAACTACTTCCACCATGGTTTTACATTTAAAAACACCTCTTCCCTTTTTGCTCTGAGTTTTGGCCAAAATAATCCTGGTTCCAGACCTCTAAATCCCCTCTTATTTTTAGTGGTTTCAGTAAACTGTAACCAGTTGCAGTGGCATCAGGCGGAGCAATGAAACCCAGACATCCCTCTCATCAGTGATGCTCATCAGCTCCTCCTGGGGGATCCCGAGGAATGCAGAGGCCATCGGAGGTCATTTCCAGGACTATTTCTTTGAGCAGTTGTGATTTTTCATGTTCGTACTCCAATTTTATATGAAACAAAGTAGAATCTGTTAGTGAATTATAGAGGTTCTTTGGACAGATCCAGGACAGCTGTTTCCAGTCTGTATGCTAAGTTAACCAGTTGCTAGCAGTAGCTTCTTGCTCACTTAAGGTAAATTCACGCTTTTCTGCACACGTGACCACTCAGACTTTACACACAGCAAGCACCGTCTGCACGTGTGCTAGAAACTTCTGACTTTCACTTCTCAAGAAGTCGATTACTTCATGAGAAGTGAAACAGGAAATGTGACGCAGCAGTGCTTTTAATACCCTTCCTTTGAAACTGTGCCAGGTGAGTAATTATGAACAGCTCACCTACTCAAAGAATGTGACTGTACCTGTAGTTCAGGCTTTAACTCTACTAGTTTAATTATCGTATGTGATTATCTGTGGCCCTCTGGTGGCCAGAAGGTGAATTGCATGATGTTTGAAATGATACAGAATACTGTTTTAATTTACAGAATATTTTTTATTGCCATCTGAGAGGTTCAAAATGTTTCATGAATACAATAAATGACATCAATATTTTCATTATAAGGATTTAAGGTCATGAAACTGGCACCTTTCAATGACAATTCAATAAATTACAAAGATCAACTATCCACAAACAAAGCTTTAAATGGAGAATAACTCAACAGCTTAATATGGTTCTATAATCATCATATTAGTCTGAAAATAAAACCCTTTGAAAAATATCAAAATAAAACAATGAACTTACTGCAGGAACTTCACTTAAAATACAAAATGACATGATATCAAATAACGATCAATACATAATAATTAGAAACTGACTCAAGTATTGATGTTGTGATTGATAAACAATAACAAACAAGCAGTGATACTGAACAAAGATAAAATATGAACACACACACCGTCCTGCTGCCAGAAATACTACAGCACCAGATGTTTTAGGAAGTTACTGAGCCTTTGTTGATTAGATGAAATATCATCGTCTGTGACGTTGTCGTCTACCTCGGCCCCTCCCCCGATTGACTCTGACAGACTCCGGCTGAGCAGAGGACTGCTGACTGTGATATGGTGGTATTAACCTCCTGTATGTAAGGAGAAAGAAAAATACAGGATTATTTCTATAAATGTGTAGAACAGATTTTTAATAATTGTTGTTTGTATATTTTGCAGCAAAACTGCAATCATCCGTTTGGAGCGTAAAGATTAAAAGTAGTATTATTTATAACATAACCATTATCATGAGACCTTTAGCATCCCTTTGACCATGTGAGTAAAACATATCACCTCTGGACCTCAGAAAGTGATGAGGCCTCATGTATCTCAGGGTTCTCCACATCAGCCCCTGCCTGCTTGAGGGACTGATCATTATCATCTGATGATTTCAACCTGTATCTGCAGAGAAAGAAAAATACAGGATTATTTCTATAAATGTGTAAAACAGATTTTAATAATTGTTGTTTGAATATTTTGAAGCAAAACCCCAAAGAAAATGGCCGGTCCAGACCGGATACCTGACCATGTGCTTAAGGAGTGTGCAGACCAACTGGCACATGTACTTACGGACATTTTTAACATCTCACTGAGCCAGGCGGTCGTGCCTCCCTGCTATAAGAAAGCCACTATCATCCCGGTACCAAAAAACCCCACTGTCACCTGCCTCAACGACTACCGACCCATAGCACTCACCTCCACTATAATGAAGTGCTTTGAAAGGCTGGTGTAGGATCATATCATGGCAGTTTTACCTCCAGCACTTGACCCACTACAGTTTGCCTACCGCCAGAACCGCTCTACCGAGGACGCTGTGTCCCTCGCACTCAGCCTGAGCCTGGAACACCTGGAGAAACAAAACAACCATGTCCGTTTGTTTTTTGTGGACTTCTCCTCGGGATTCAACACCATAATCCCCCAGCACCTGGTCTGTAAACTGGGTCCACTGGGTCTGAGTCCTCCCATGTGCAACTGGATATTGGACTTTCTCACCGACAGGCCTCAGTCTGTACGTGTGGGAAGCAACACATCCAACACCATTCGGCTGAGCACTGGCTCCCCGCAGGGCTGTGTTTTGAGCCCGCTGCTCTTCACCCTTATGACCCACGACTGTGGCGCACGCTTCGCTACTAACCACATCATAAAGTATGCGGACGACACAACAGTGGTGGGTCTCATTCAGAACTACGAAGAGCTGGCTTGCAGAGAGGAAGTGAAACATCCGGTGGACTGGTGCACCAACAACAACCTGTACCTGAACGTTGACAAGACAAAAGAAGTCATTGTTGACTTCAGGAAGAACCAGCCCATCCACACTCCTCTCTTCATAGGCGGCGCTGCAGTGGAGATAATCCAGTGCACCAAGTTCCTGGGGGTGCACATCTCCAGTGACCTGACCTGGACCAAGCACACATCCTCCCTGACCAAGAAAGCCCACCAGCGACTGCACTTCCTGCGCCAGCTGAGGAAAGCGCACCTTCCCCCTCCCATCCTCACCACCTTCTACAAGGGAATGGTGGAGAGCATACTGACCAACTGCATTTCCATCTGGTATGAGGGCTGCACTGCCTCACACCGGAAGGCCCTGCAGAGAGTGGCACTCCTCTCACACCCATCAAGGACATTGCACAGAGCTGCCACCAAGATCATTGCAGACCCCACCCAACCCAATCACGGACTGTTCACCCTTCCGCCCTCAGGCAGACGGTACCGCTCCACTCGTAGCAGAACAGCCAGGTTCTGCAACAGCTTCTTCCCAACTGAACTCCCAGTATATATCTATTATCATGAGACCTTTAGCATCCCTTTGACCATGTGAGTAAAAAATATCACCTCTGGATATCAGGAAGTGATGAGGCCTCATGTATCTCAGGGTTCTCCACATCAGCCAATGCCTGCACAAGGGACTGATCATTATCATCTGATGATGTCAACCTGTGCAGAGAAAGAAAAATACAGGATTATTTCTATAAATGTGTAGAACAGATTTTAATCATTGTTGTTTGAATATTTTGCAGCAAAACCCCAAAGAAATCTGAATCATCTGTTTGAAGCGTAAACATAAACTATCAGTATTTGTTTGTGATTGTTTTCCAGTTAAAAAATAATCCATCTACCATCTGAGTCTACCTTTACAGCGTTAATAGTAGTATTATTTATAACATAACCATTATCATGAGACCTTTAGCATCCCTTTGACCATGTGAGTAAAACATATCACCTCTGGATATCAGGAAGTGATGAGGCCTCAAGTATCTCAGGGTTCTCCACATCAGCCCCTGCCTGTATAAGGGACTGATCATAATCATCTGATGATGTCAACCTGTATCTGCAGAGAAAGAAAATACAGGATTATTTGTGTAAATGTGTAAAACAGCATCTGAGATTTGAATAACAAGGAAAACAGTCTTATTTGTTGTTATTTATGTTTGTCAGCGATGAGGCTGGAGATGTACTTTTCTTTGCTCTTCAAGATACAGCAGAGGTAATGTGATAGTTGTGTTGATGCTACAT
Source organism: Scomber scombrus (assembly GCF_963691925.1). Classification (NCBI taxonomy): domain Eukaryota; kingdom Metazoa; phylum Chordata; class Actinopteri; order Scombriformes; family Scombridae; genus Scomber; species Scomber scombrus. The sequence continues at coordinate 32,567,399 of NC_084974.1, read as the reverse complement.
ATGTGATTTATTTAACAGTAATTAAAGAAAAATAGAAACTCATATTTCTATTATTAAAAACAACAAACCGATACTGACGTAGTTTTAACTATCATATCTACTAAGTGTTGGCGGTGTACTGGGAATTTCATTGAATGGTGTTCCTAATATTTTGCCCCTCTCATGTATTAGGAACACCATTCAGTATAATGCACCCTAATACACCACCATCACCCACTATGACCTCAGCTATAAACATAAAGTAGAATGATCACCTTCCTGACAACGTTAACAAAAATGAACATTTATAATCTTAATTAAAAAAACAATAACATATATATAACAGTGTATATGTATATATATAACCGCCTCAGCGAGCACATTCATCTACAGGAAGACGTGTCAGTCACCAGTGACCTGCATAACTAAACAGTTCACAGTCAGGTGAGTTTTAGGACAATTTGATGTTGTAATGCTTCCATTTTGATCACTAGTTGGTTAGTTTAGTTATAAACTAAGGCTGGAGAAGGTGAGGGCTTTTATTAATGATCACATGGCTGCAGGTATATCAGATTTTTTTGAAATCACTAAATACAGCAACCTTTCAGTTTTACCCGCTGTAGGATTGACGCCGCTTGTTGTCTTCAACACACTCGCAGATCCATGAACTGCAGACAGCGCAGATGACGACTAGGACCATAAAGCCCACACTACTGCCCAAAATAATGAAAACTAAAACTGAAAGAGAGGAAGGAAGACAAAGATCAGGAGGTTCGATCTATGAAAGACAATGTACAGTCAGTGTTCTTTCTATTTAAGAGGGAATGGAAATTGCAAATACCATTTAATACCTAACATTGGCAGAAGAATAGTGATTTGTGAGAGACAAATATGTATTTTCAGTGTAAAGATAGTGATAGTGCGAAAACTGTGGCAATGATGAATCAGATCAGGAGTTCAGCTTAATGCATGTTTAATACGAGCTCGGTTCACGCCTTACATGCATCAGACACTGACACGGATTGTCTACAGAATACCACTACTTATACCTTCGACACAGTTGCTCAAATATAGTACAATGCCCATCTAGGGTAGAATAGGATATTCTTGGTAAGGTCGTAAAAGTTATTCTGGTCATTCTTTAACAGGTTTGTCAGACAGCCTCCAGACGTGAAGGAGCCGCTGGACTATAGTCAGCAGAAAATTCATACTAACAGATAGTAAAGATAATACCTGTGAGGTCGATGGCAGGAGGTGGAGTACCTGTTTGAAAATAAACATTTATTAATGTTTTACAATTAATGCAAGAAATAAGTCAAGATAATGATTACTAAATATAATAAGCTGTCTTCTCTGTTATGTTAATTATAATTGTAGAGTTGATGAGATAATTATAAAATAGAGACAATGCAAGGAACGGTTTTATTACGTGGAGGGACAACAGGTTTCTTCGTTGTAGCAGCTGGTTTACAAAAAAAAGAAAATAAATTATATTATTTATAGTATTGACCGATGAATGAAATACAAGTAAAGATAACGTTCAGTAAATATAATTACCTGTTTTTTTGGTCGAAACAGTGACTGTAGTATCTGTTAAAGAGTTAATGATGTTAATTATAATATTAGAGTTGATGAGATAGTTATAAAATAAAGACAACACACAAAACATTTTAATTACCTGTAGTCACAGCAGGTTGAGGCGTTGTAGGAGCTGGTTTTAAAAATATATGATATTAATTATTATTGTTAGTCGATGAAATACAAGTAAAGATGACATTCAGTAAATATAATTACCTGTCGTCTCTGTAGAAACAGCAACTGTAGTAACTGTTAGAGAGTTCAAAATGTTCATTTTAATAGTAGTGTTGATGAGATAGTTATAAAATAAAGATAACGCAGGAAACAGTTTAATTACCTGTAGTCACAGCAGGTTGAGGCGTTGTAGGAGCTGGTTTTAAAAATAAATGATATTAATTATTATTGTTAGTCGATAAAATACAAGTGAAGATAATGTTCAGCAACATTAATGTATATTACGGTGTATGTAATTATTACTACAAGGTAACAATGATCATTTAAGACAGCGTTACCTTTAATGTCACCACAGAGCTTCTCACACTCCTCCTCAGTGTGAAAGATGTTCCCGTTGGACCCGTGGCCTCTGAAGTTAAACCTCTCACAGCTATAACTCAGCACGTTAAAGAAGAACATGGACATGTCTGAGCTGCCTGCTCCGTACTGCACGGGCCGATAACAACGAACTGATGCAGGAGAAGGAAATAAACTCATTACTGTTGTTAAGGTCCAGCTGTTGTGAAGTAAAACTCAAGATGAAGTCATTGAACTGTTTGATGTTCAGATCTCTGTGACTGTGCTGCATGTGGATGTATAAAAAAGTTTCTTACACTTTTCATTGCAGAGGGCTTCACAGCCCTCCTGGGTTTCAAACGAGTTTCTGCTGGACCCACAGCCGCTGGGGAAGCTCTCACACCTGTAACTGGTTCTGTTGTAGAAGAATCTGTGAATCCCCGACTGGCAGCTGCTGCAACTCATCAACTCTGAACAATGAACTGTTGCGAGAAGAAGACACAAATTAATTTATCCTGTCCAATTAACTAAGCATACTCTTGTTTTCTGGCTTACAGTTGTGGTCAAAAGTTTACATACACTTGTAAAGAACATAATATCATGGCCGTCTTGAGTTTCCAATAATTTCTACAACTCTTATTTTTCTGTGATAGAGTGATTGGAACACATACTGCAATGCATTAGAAGCTGCTGGAACAAGCGTGTTTTACATCGCCATTGACTGAGAGGAAGCCCTTGCTCCAGAAGCGGCACCTGAAGGCTCGACTGAAGTTTGCTGCTGATCACATGGACAAAGATAAGACCTTCTGGAGGAAAGTTCTGTGGTCAGATGAAACAAAAATTGAGCTGTTTGGCCACAATGCCCAGCAATATGTTTGGAGGAGAAAAGGTGAGGCCTTTAACCCCAAGAACACCATGCCTACCGTCAAGCATGGTGGTGGTAGTGTTATGCTCTGGGCCTGTTTTGCTGCCAATGGAACTGGTGCTTTACAGAGAGTAAATGGGATAATGAAGAAGCAGGATTACCTCCAAATTCTTCAGGATAACCTAAAATCATCAGCCTGAAGGTTGGGTCTTCCAACAGGACAATGACCCCAAACACACATCAAAAGTGGTAATGGACTGGCTAAATCAGGCTAGAATTAAGGTTTTAGAATGGTCTTCCCAAAGTCCTGACTTAAACCCCATCGAGAACATGGACAATGCTGAAGAAACAAGTCCATGTCAGAAAGCCAAAAGATGTAGCTGAACTGCACCGATTCTGTCAAGAGGAGTGGTCAAAGATTACCAAAAGCGCCTTATTGAAGTGAAAATGGCCAAGGGACATGTAACCAAATATTAGCATTGCTGTATGTATTGACCCAGCAGATTTGGTCACATTTTCAGTACACCCATAATAAATTAATAAAAGAACCAAACTTCATGAATGTTTTTTGTGACAAAGAAGTATGTGTTCCAATCACTCTATCACAGAAAAATAAGAGAAATTATTGGAAACTCAAGACGGCCATGACATTATGTTCTTTACAAGTGTATGTAAACTTTTGACTGTATATTCATTTGCAGATATTTCTCATTAATAAAGTCAGTTTTATTTGAGATATAACCATATGACCAAAACGCCATATCCAGCCACCCATAATTGATGATACTAACCTGTTATTCCTTCTGTTATCTCACAGCACTAACAGTGGTGGGTTTACCATCAACGTTTACTGAACTTTTAGAAACAGAGTACTTGATTTTCAGACGTAACAGTCCCAGTATGTTCTGTTCAACTGTGTGCACAGTTCTTAATTTGTATTGATAGCACACATTGGTTTTTGGTCCTTCAGGAAAAACAGGAAAAGCAACAAGTACCAACTGGTTTACAATGTTAATATATAAGAAAGCAGCTTTGTACTTACGTTTCTCATCAGCTCGTTCGTATGCATCTATCATGTAATAGTACCTTTGGACTGTGGAAAGGAGATAATTGATAGAAGGTAAGTTTCATCTCTGACAGAAATACTGAAGGACGATGTTATCAAGAATTCACATCCTGAGTTTTCAAAATATATTCAAACATTTTATAGAAGTCTGTTTGACAGTGTTTGAGATTACTAACTAATAATAAGAGACTAAAATCCTACCGTTGTCAATGGTGGTCTTTGGGTAGACCCTGATCTGTGTGCTGGGATGTCGGGTGTACGAGTGTCTGCTCTGGTTCAGACAGTTGACCAGCAGGCACTGCTTCCTGCTGATGAGAGGTATGACTATCACTGCCATGTGGCAGTCAGGCTCTGTGTAGCAATCCCTCCAGCACTTCCCTTCATCCTCTCCCTCCACAGGCTGCTGGGTCAGGTTGTAGGTCCCAGATAGGAGGCAATGTGCTGGCTCAGGGACCTGGGCCCGACCGTGACAGACCAGGACACACATGGACAGCAGACAGAACCAGAATCTAAACAGACCTTGTTGAATCATGTTCTTTCCAAAACTCTTCAGCTCAGTGTGAAATGTGAACACTTGTGAATCGTTGACAGTAATGAATTGTACCGGGACAGGTTGGATATAAACTTACCTGGCCCTGCCCACACACCTTCTTCAGCACTCATTCCTGTTTAATCACTTCAACCACAAATGTCATCAAACATTCCTGTCATATTCGGAAAAGGTAGAGATGTCTTTTAACACTAATTAAATTCCTGTTTTGTTTTGGCAGCATTCCCATCAAGGGCAACCAGTTTGTATTTGAATACTCTGTTAATCAAAGAAGTTTCCAAAACTACTTCCACCATGGTTTTACATTTAAAAACACATCTTTTCTCTCTGCTCTGATATTTTCTAACACAGTTGTTTATTGTTTGTTCTGCTGATTCAACCAGAAGAGTTTCATGTTGATTTAAATTGTAGAAAGGCTCAAACTTCAGGGGACGGTGAGTGATGATCATATGTGATGATGTGTGTCCCTCTGGTGGCCAGAAGGTGAATTGCATGATGTTTGAAATGATACATAATACTGTTTTAACTCCCAGATTTCTTTTATTGCCAAAAAACCCAAAATATCAATCAAAGTGTTTCATTAATACAATAAAAGAAATCAATATTTTCAGTATAAAGATTTACAGTCATGAAACTGGCACCTTTTAATGAAAATTCAATAAATTAGAAAGATCAAATATCCACAAACAAAGCTTTAAATGGAGAATAACTCAACAGCTTAATATGGTTCTATAATCATATTAGTCTGAAAATAAAACCCTGTGAAAAATATCAAAATAAAACAAGTAACTTACTTCAGGATCTTTACTTAAAATACAGAATGACATGATATCAAATAATGATCAATACATAACGCAACTAGAAACGGACTCAAGTACTGATGTTGTGATTGATAAACAATAACAAACAAGCAGTGATACTGAACAGAGATTAAACATCATGAACACACACACACACCGTCCTGCTGCCAGAAATACTACAGCACCAAATGTGGATCATCATCTCTCCGAGGTTGCTGCAACTGCAAGAGCTGATGATAACTAACTATGATGTCGATGTGCTGTACATGGAGAGAAAAGAAAGAAAAATACATGATTATTTGTATAAATGTGAACAACAGCATCTGCATTTATAACATTGCAATGATCATAGAGCAGCATTGAAGACAGGGGAGACACACAGTCTTTTATACGTTGTGATTTCTGTTTGTGGGTACAGAGGTGATCACATGGCTGCTAATTCTTCTTGGATACAGTACAAACCAGTACCGGTCCCGTATGTACCAAATATTTGGAAAGCACTAAATACAGCGACCTTTTAACTTTACCTGCCGGTGCGTCCACGCTGTTTACGGTTGTAGATGCAGAAGGCGACAAGGCCCACAATGACCCCAAGGCCCACAAGGACCCCAAAGACCACAAAGAACACATGGTACCATCTCCATACAACTGCAAGAGAGGAAGGAAGATAAAGATCAGGAGGTCTGATCTATTAAAGACAATGTACAGTCAGTGTTCTTTCTATTTAAGAGGGAAGGAAGATTATAAATAACTTTAACCCCGAAAAAAAGATAATTACCTGTTTTTTTTGTCGAAACAGTGACTGTAGTATCTGTTAGAGAGTTAATGATGTTCATTATAATATTAGTGTTGATGAGATAGTTGTAAAATAAAGACAACACACAAAACACTTTAATTACCTGTAGTCACAGTAGGTTGAGGCGTTGTAGGAGCTGGTTTTAAAAATATATGATATTAATTATTATTGTTAGTCGATGAAATACAAGTGAAGATAATGTTCAGCAACATTGATGTATATTACGGGTTAGGGTTAGACAGCGTTACCTTTAATGTCACCACAGAGCTTCTCACACTCCTCCTCAGTGAGAAAGATGTTCCCGTTGGACCCGCGGCCACTGAAGTTAAACCTCTCACAGCTATAACTCAGCACGTTAAAGAAGAACATGGACATGTTTGAGCTGCCTGATCCGTACTGCACGGGCCGATAACAACGAACTGATGCAGGAGAAGGAAATAAACTCATTACTGTTGTTAAGGTCCAGCTGTTGTGAAGTAAAACTCAAGATGAAGTCATTGAACTGTTTGATGTTCAGATCTCGCTGACTGTGCTGCATGTGGATGTATAAAAAGGTTTCTTACACTTTTCATTGCAGAGGGCTTCACAGCCCTCCTGGGTTTCAAACGAGTTTCTGCTGGACCCACAGCCGCTGTGGAAGCTCTCACACCTGTAACTGGTTCTGTTGTAGAAGAATCTGTGAATCCCCGACTGGCAGCTGCTGCAACTCATCAACTCTGAACAATGAACTGTTGGGAGAAGAAGACACAGATTGGACATTACTCTCTTTCTATACACTTTTTGTATACAGAGTTATCTTTCGTCAACATCTCTATGTACACCACAAATACAAACATTGATACACCTGCTGTGACCCATTACTGTTGGTTGGAAGATGCTCAGCAGGTGTATGGAGAGGAAAAATTATTTGTGCACAAAAATAGTTCATGACATAAAATGTAATATCAACGGTCATCGTTTTGTTTAACAGGGAAAATGTGAAGTATAACCATGTGTCTCAGACCACAGTCAATCCAGTCTCTGCAACCTGCTTGAATTATTCTAGTATAGTTTTGATCCATGAATCCACTTTGGAATTTGCTTGTTTGTGATATCTTAGACATCTCTTCAACATTTTAAAATATTGGCTGGAATGAGATCCAATGCACAATTCTTAATTTGTACTTTTAGGCACTGATGGGAAAATACAAATGTCTTATTCATTTTATGTCTCTATAACCAGTAATACTAATGTCTTATATTCATTGATCGTACTTTTAAGGTGTTTAGAACGATTAGCGTGACTATTTTTATGACATGTAATAAAGATTGAAAGTGCCTGTCCTACACTCTTGCTTTTAAAGGATTAACAGAGTAAAGGCCACAAGTTAAAAGGTTAAGAAGCAGTACATTTCCAAGCCTGTGTTTGTGAACTGTTTTGACTAAGAGTATGTGAAGGTCGCGGAGAGAAGGAACGGGAGGGTACCGAGAAGAAACAGCCTGGTGCCCTGATAACGTGGTGGACAAGAATGATTTGTTTCCTTTGTTTAGTATAAATCTCACTCGTCAGGACTGCCCTGGCAAGCATTTTCCTATATGACCCATCGTGGATGGTTGTGTATTTTTGATCTGCTCCTTCTTGCAAGTATTAAAAGTAACTTGACTTTTGAACTTGGTCTCTGTCTCAGTCTTGTATTAATTTTTTCTATCAGCACAAATAAGAAAAAAAGAAGCTTTGTACTTACGTGTCTCATCAGCTAGTCCGTATGCATCTGTCATGTAATAGTACCTTTGGACTGTAGGAGAGAGATGTATGATAGCAGGTAAGTTTCGTCTCTGTCAGAAATGCTGAGGGACGATGTTATCAAGAATTCACATCCTGAGTTTTAAACATAGAAGTCTGTCTGACAGTATTTGAGATAGCTTACTAACTAATAACAAGAGACTAAAGTCACTTAATAAAGTCTCACTCTGACAGATGATTTGGATAGTCAGTCAGAAAACAGCAGAAAACATGAATCCATCCTACCGTTGTCAATGGTGGCCTTTGGGTAGACCCTGATCTGTGTGCTGGGATGTCGGGTGTACGAGTGTCTGCTCTGGTTCAGACAGTTGACCAGCAGGCACCTCTTCCTGCCACTGAGAAGTATGACTATCACTGCCATGTGGCAGTCAGGCTCTGCGTAGCAATCCCTCCAGCACTTCCCCTCATCCTCTCCCTCAACAGGCTGCTGGGTCAGGTTGTAGGTCCCAGATAGGAGGCACTGTGCTGGCTCAGGGACCTGGGCCCGACCGTGACAGACCAGGACACACATGGACAGCAGACAGAACAAGAATCCAAACAGACCTTGTTGAATCATGTTCTTTCCAAAAGTCTTCAGCTCAGTGAAATGTGAACACTTGTGAATCATTGAGAGTAATGAATTGTACTGAGACAGGTTGGATATAAACTTGCCTGGCCCTGCCCACACACCTCCATCAACACTCATTCCTGTTTAATCACTTCAACCGTCATATTCGGAAAAGGAAGACGTGACTAATTAAATTCCTGTTTTGTTTTGGCAGCATTCCCATCAAGGCCAGCCAGTTTCTATTTGAATACTCTGTTAATGAAAGACGTTTCCAAAACTACTTCCACCATGGTTTTACATTTAAAAACACACCTTTTGGCCGAAATAATCCTGGTTCCAGACCTCTAAATCCCCTCTTATTTTTAGTGGTTTCAGTAAACTGTAACCAGTTGCAGTGGCATCAGGCTGAGCAATGAAACCCAGACATCCCTCTCATCAGTGATGCTCATCAGCTCCTCCTGGGGGATCTCGAGGAATGCAGAGGCCATCGGAGGTCATTTCCAGGACTATTTCTTTGAGCAGTTGTGATTTTTCATGTTCGTACTCCAATTTTATATGAAACAAAGTAGAATCTGTTAGTGAATTACAGAGGTTCTTTGGACAGTTCCAGGACGGCTGTTTCCAGTCTGTATGCTAAGTTAACCAGTTGCTAGCAGTAGCTTCTTGCTCACTTAAGGTCAATTCACGCTTTCTGCACACGTGACCACTCAGACTTTACACACAGCAAGCACCGTCTGCACGTGTGCTAGAAACTTCTGACTTTCACTTCTCAAGAAGTCGATTACTTCATGAGAAGTGAAACTGGAAATGTGACGCAGCAGTGCTTTTATTACCCTTCCTTTGAAACTGTGCCAGGTGAGTAATAATGAACACCTCACCTACTCAAAGAATGTGACTGTAACTGTAGTTCAGCTTTAACTCTACTAGTGTAAGTTTGGGTTTGTTATGTGATGGTTGAATAATTCTATATGACGAAACAGCTGCATGTTATCTGACTCTCTCCATCAGGACTTTACTGTTGTCCACACTTCATCAGCTTTAAATCTTCATCATCATCATCATAACCACTATAACTCATTCAAGATTTTGCTGCTAGACTTTTAACCAAAACATGAAGAGTGAGCATGTTACTGAGGTTTTATCTCCCAGTATCTTTTAGAATAGATTTTAAGCTTCTTGTGTTGTTTTTAAACCCACAGATGCAAACAACTCAGCTTTCGGCAAAATTCACAGTTTTAATGTGCAAATGTGTGACCTACGAGATTCATGTGATGGGGAGAGAAGCATTTTCATGTGTTTTTCTTGTATATTCATACAGTTTGTCAGATGTATGTTGCACTCTGTCTCTCAGGGTTTCACTACTATAAGAGTTCCCTCCAATAAAATGTGATGGAAAATTTTTCGCAAGTCTCCAACGTATGAAACCTGAAGCTCTATTTTTTTGCATTGAACTGTTTATTTACAACACATTTACCTTTTTCCCATTCATGTCCTCCTCCATCCTGTGGTGGGCCTGCCTCAGTAGAAGGTGTATTGTGAGTAAAAGGCCGAAACATCCAATGGCGCTGAGGTACACAACTGATGATGTGTTGCTAACATCGGCTGATAGTTTGGCATAACACCAGTCTTGTGCAGAAGGACTTTCCAAAGGTACAAAGGACATAATACCAGCTTGTCCAATGTTTTGTTCAGAGGTTGAAGTAAGTTTTTCCTCATTTTTGGCGTACATGTGAACCTATTTTTAGTTTTCTTTTTAACTAAATCCATCATTTTAAATTTAGTTGGGTGTTTATTATTACAAGAATTTCAAGCCATTGATATGGAGGCCCAAAAGGGACAAGAGAGAAAGAAATTATATATACTGTATATGTAAAGAATGAAAGATTAAAAATAAATACATATAATAAATGTTGTCATAATCATATTAAATAAACATTAATTTATTCTCCACATTTAATTCTACATGTATTTATATATTTTTGTAATACATTTATTTCTTTACTGTTTAACAAAACTCAATTCAAACAAAAGTCATTAAAAGTGAAATGGCAGATTTTTAACAATAAATGCAAAATATATAACAAAATATATTTGCAAAAATAACTCTTAATGTAATTTGTTTTAACTTCTGAAGTGAAAGCATCAATTGTATAAAAGTACACATTTAATACTAGATCTGTTTATTTCCACATTTCTAGATCCGCTGAAATGCACCCTGGGAGTTGTAGTTGACTCATACCCAACACCTGTCCACAGACTTCTAGTTTTAATGTTTTATCAAATAATCTGATATTTTCTAACACAGTTGTTCATTGTTTGTTCTGCTGATTCAACCAGAAGAATTTCATGTTGATTTAAATGGTTAGAAAGGCTCAAACTTCAGGGGACGGTGAGTAATTATGTGATGATATGTGGCCCTCTGGTGGCCAGAAGGTGAATTGCATGATGTTTGAAATTATACAGATTAGTGTTTTAATTAACAGAATATTTTTTTATTGCCATCTAAGAGGTTCAAAATGTTTCATGAATACAATAAATCACATCAATATTTTCAGTATAAGGATTTACAGTCATGAAACTGGCACCTTTCAATGACAATTCAATAAATTAGAAAGATCAAATATCCACAAACAAAGCTTTAAATGGAGAATAACTCAACAGCTTAATATGGTTCTATAATCATCATATTAGTCTGAAAATAAAACCCTTTGAAAAATATCAAAATAAAACAATGAACTCACTGCAGGAACTTTACTGAAAATACAAAATGACATGATGACAAATAACGATCAATACATAATAATTAGAAACAGACTCAAGTATAGATGTTGTGATTGATAAACAATAACAAACAAGCAGTGATATTGAACATATAAAACATCATGAACACACACACCGTCCTGCTGCCAGAAATACTACTGCACCAAATGTGGATTCATCCGCCGCTGAAAATAGTCCCCAACAACATGGCCACAGTATACAGTACAAACAGCTGGAGGAAAACAATCAATAAGATGATGTGAGCCTCTCTTCATAAACCAGCAGCGGACCATTACGTGTAGGAGTACATCACAGGGAGTCCACCTCTGCCTGAGACCAACTATGAGTCTCACATTATGAGATAAGTTATAAGTTCACATTATATTGATCCTTGTTTCTTTTTCTGCAATATGTTTCTGCACCATCGCTTTCACCATGTGAGTAAAAAATATCACCACCGTACATGTGGCTCATCATCTCTCCCAGGTTGCTGCGACTGCAAGAGCTGATAACGAACTGATGGTGTCGATGTGCTGTACATGGAGAGAAAAGAAAGAAAAATACAGGATTATTTGTATAAATGTGAAGAACAGCATCTGCATTTATAACATTGCAATGATCATAGAGCAGCATTGACTCTTGATGCTTTCACAAAATATTTAACGAAATGTTTGATAAATAATCATCAGTAATGTGGATATAATGACAAAGTGGATAAAAGATTAATAACAGAACAGCTAGAACAGTCTGTTTAGGTTCAGAAAATTACATATTTTTACTGTAATGCAGCTTTAAAACCAGGAAAAGACGACTCTGATGACATATCGCGATATTACGATATCCAAAATCTAAGAAGATATATAGTCTCATATCACGATATCGATATAATATCAAAATATTGCCCAGCCCTACTAGTTAGTTAGTTTAGGTATAAACTAAGGCTGGAGAAAGTGAGGGCTTTTGTTAGTGATCACATGGCTGCTAGTTCTTCTTGGATACAGTTCAAACCAGTTCAGGTCTGGTCGGTACCGAATATTTGGAAAGCACTAAATACAGCGACCTTTCAACTTTACCTGCTGGAGGACCTGCGCTGGTTGCGGTTTGCAGTACAGTAGTAGACGATGTAGACAATGGCGACAATGCCGGTGCTGACACAGACCACAACAATGAAATAATCTGAAACTGAGGATAAAGGATGAAAATCAGGAGGTGTGATCTATGAACCACAATATGCAGTCAGTGTTCTTTCTATTTGAGAGGGAATGGAAATTATGAATCATTTAATATCTAACATTAACCCAGAAATAGTGATGTAAATTGAGAGATTAACATGATTAACATACCTGTGATTTCACGAGGTTGAAGTCCTGTTTAAAAATACATTTTTGTTTAAGTTTTACATTTAATGCAAGAAACAAGTCAAGATAATGATGAGTAAAAATGTTAAAGTCCGTGTAAAGTAAAAATAAATATGTGTTCTGAGTTTAACATACCACAGAAAAGTGTGTTGTTAACCACCCTGCCAAATTTGAATGATTAAAAAAAATCGCCAAATATGTGAAATTAGGCTTCAAAGTTGTGTAAAAGTCTGCCTATTTCTCTGCTCCCAAACGCTGTGGGAGTGCCCGCTGAGTTTGCTGAAGCCCCGCCCCCTACCGAGTGTCACCTGTCAATCAAAGTCGCCACTTCTACCTGAAACATGGACGCTAGGTCTGAGAGCGGCGGCGGCTAACTCAGCTAACTGGCTAACTGTAGACTGCAGTAGTAGTGTGCACCGAATGTATTTATACCTATACAGCAGCAGGGCGGGTTTATGCTAGCCTAGCTCCACTATTCAAATCTAAATGGTTGAAATGCTTTTTACACCTTTTTTAGAAAACACATTTATGACCTATTTAATGTGTTTAGAAGACAATGTCTGAATTCACTTTACACAGTCTTTAATTTTAATAATAATTTCAGAGTTGATGAGATAGTTATAAAATAAATACAAGGTTTCAAACAGGTTTCTTCGTTGGTTTAAAAATAAATAAATACATTTTTTTAGTATTGACTGATTGATGAAATACCAGTAAAGATGATGTTCAGTAAATATAATTACCTGGTTTTCTTGTTGTAACAGCAACTGTAGTATCTGTTAAAGAGTTCAAAATGTTGGTTTTAATAGTAGAAATGATTAAATAGAGACAATGCAAGTAAACATTTTATTACCTGTAGTCACTGCAGGTCGGCTCGTTGTAGCAGCTGGTTTTAATTAAAATGAATGATAGTAGTTATTAAACAAAGCAGCAAATACTTGGACATATACACATTCATACAAATATTAGAAATGTACATATATAAATATATATAGAGCGATACTAAATAAAGGTTAGAGTCACAGAGTCACTTTAGTAAAATCTAACAGACCAAGTGATGAATATGAAGGATTAGTGATTTTAAATTGTATAAAGTAAAAGATGAACATGTAAGTGAAGCATCAAGAAAGTGAAGATCACACCTGTAGTGAAGCTGCTTACAGGAGGTGAAATACCTGCTGTTTATTTATCTTTTACAATCAGGATAATGTTCAGTAAATAATGTTCAACAAATGTAATTACCTGTCGTCTCTGTAGAAACAGCAACTGTAGTATCTGTTCGAGAGTTAATGATGTTAATTATAATATTAGAGTTGATGAGATAGTTATAAAATGAAGACAATGCAGGAAACAGTTTAATTACCTGTAGTCACAGCAGGTTGAGGCGTTGTAGGAGCTGGTTTTAAAAATATATGATATTAATTATTATTGTTAGTCGATGAAATACAAGTGAAGATAATGTTCAGCAACATTAATGTATATTACGGGTTAGGGTTAGACAGCGTTACCTTTAATGTCACCACAGAGCTTCTCACACTCCTCCTCAGTGTGAAAGATGTTCCCGTTGGACCCGCGGCCTCTGAAGTTAAACCTCTCACAGCTATAACTCAGCACGTTAAAGAAGAACATGGACATGTTTGAGCTGCCTGATCCGTAGTGCACGGGCCGATAACAACGAACTGATGCAGGAGAAGGAAATAAACTCATTACTGTTGTTAAGGTCCAGCTGTTGTGAAGTAAAACTCAAGATGAAGTCATTGAACTGTTTGATGTTCAGATCTCTGTGACTGTGCTGCATGTGGATATATTAAAAGGTTTCTTACACTTTTCATTGCAGAGGGCTTCACAGCCCTCCTGGGTTTCAAACGAGTTTCTGCTGGACCCACAGCCGCTGTGGAAGCGCTCACACCTGTAACTGGTACTGTTGTAGAAGAATCTGTGAATCCCCGACTGGCAGCTGCTGCAACTCATCATCTCTGAACAATGAACTGTTGGGAGAAGAAGACACTTTTGTTTTCTGGCTTACAGTCGTGGTCAAAAGTTTACATACACTTGTAAAGAACACAATATCATGGCCGTCTTGAGTTCTTGTGATAGAGTGATTGGAACACATACTTCTTTGTCACAAAAAACATTCATAAAGTTTGGTTCTTTTATGAATTTATTATGGGTCTACTGAAAATGTGACCAAATATGCTGGGTCAAAAATATACATACAGCAACATGAATGATCAATTTTGGTTATGTAGAAAGTTATGTCAATTAAATTAGCTTCATGGCCTCTTAACTTCTTGTGAGTGATTATGATTGACTACAGCTGGTGACTTCTCTGAGCCCATTTAAATAGGCTCATTTGATACAATCATTAGACTCGTCCACAAACGCTACACTGGGAAAGTCAAAGCACGGATCAGAAAAAGTTGGGAGAAGAAGACACAAATTGGACACTCTCTTTCTATACACTCTTTGTATACAGAGTTATCTTTCGTCAACATCTTAATGTACACCACAAATACAAACATTGATACACCTGCTGTGACCCATTACCAGGCGGGGAGTTCAGGTCCTCTTAAATGATGCCAACGCAGAAATAACTTAAAACTGCATTCTATCAAAAGGCCACCAGGGGGCGACTGTTTTGGTGTCAAAAGGACTTCCGTCTCTATACAAGTCAATGGAGAATTCACCAACTTCTCACTTGATTTCTAACCTCAGTAAATGTTTTCAAAATGTGTTTATGGTCTCAATCGCTAGTTTAAAGCCTTCTTCAATGCAGTATGATGTTCATTTGGGACATTTTGGCCTCCCTGATTTTATACGTGACGAAAAAGCAGGGTATGCATTAGGGCGTGGCTACGTGGTGATTGACAGGTTGATTGGTTCACAGGTTCAGGAGGGCGCCTCATGCTCCTCCTGATGCCCATATAAGTAGAATCAGGGAAAATGTGAAGTATAACCATGTGTCTCAGTCAATCCAGTCTCTGCAAGCTGCTTGAATTTATTGTAGTATAGTTTTGATCCATGGATCGACTTTGGGATTAGCTTGTTTGTGATATCTTAGACAGCTCTCCAACATTTTAAAAATATTGGTTGGAATGAGATCCAATGCACAATTCTTAATTTGAACTTTCAGGCACAAATAAGAAAGAAAGAAGCTTTGTACTTACGTGTCTCATCAGCTAGTCCGTATGCATCTGTCATGTAATAGTACCTTTGGACTGTAGGAGAGAGATGTATGATAGCAGGTAAGTTTCGTCTCTGTCAGAAATGCTGAAGGACGATGTTATCAAGAATTCACATCCTGAGTTTGAAACTATATTCAAACATTTTATAGAAGTCTATCGAACAGTATTTGAAATTACTAACTAATAATAAGAGACTAAAGTCACTTAATAAAGTCTCACTCTGACAGATCATTTGGATAGTCAGTCAGAAAACAGCAGAAAACAGGAATCCATCCTACCGTTGTCAATGGTGGTCTTTGGGTAGACCTTGATCTGTGTGCTGGGATGTCGGGTGTACGAGTATCTGCTCTGGTTCAGACAGTTGACCAGCAGGCACCTCTTCCTGCCACTGAGAGGTATGACTATCACTGCCATGTGGCAGTCAGGCTCTGTGTCGCAATCCCTCCAGCACTTCTCCTCATCATAACCCTCCAGCAGCAGCTGGTTCAGGTTGTAGGTCCCAGATAGGAGGCACTGTGCTGGCTCAGGGACCTGGGCCCGACCGTGGTCGACCAGGACACACATGGACAGCAGACAGAACCAGAATCCAAACAGACCTTGTTGATTCATGTTCTTTCCAAAAGTCTTCAGCTCAGAGTGAAATGTGAACACTTGTGAATCATTGAGAGTAATGAATTGTACTGAGACAGGTTGGATATAAACTCACCTGGCCCTGCCCACACACCTCCGTCAGCACTCATTCCTGTTTAATCACTTCAACCACAAATGTCATCAAACATTCGCGTCATATTCTGAGACGGAAAAGATTTCTTTTAAGATTAATTAAATTCCTGTTTTGTTTTGGCAGCATTCACATCAAGGCCAACCAGTTTGTATTTGAATACTCTGTTAATCAAAGAAGTTTCCAAAACTACGTCCACCATGGTTTTACATTTAAAAACACATCTTCTCTTATTGGCCAAAATAATCTAACCTATAACCTCTAACTCCCATCTCATTGTTTCTGGTTTCAGTAAACTGTAAAAGAATCTGCCTTTTTACTGGAGGTCATTCATTCTATCCATTTTCTTTCACTTATCTGGGGCCGAGTCCTGGTGGCATCCGGCTGAGCAATGAAACCCAGACATCCCTCTCATCAGTTCCTCCTGGGGGTTCCCAAGGAATGCCGTTGTGATTTCTCATGTTTGCATGCCAGTTTTTATATAAAACAAGGTAGAATGTGTTAAGACGACTGTTTCCAGTCTGTATGCTAAGTTAAACAGTTGCTAGCAGTAGCTTCATACTCACTTAACCCTCCTGTTGTCTTCAGGTCAATTTTGAACTTCATGAGGAGGACAGGCGTTAATTCAAAAATGAAGTATCAATTAATTTAAATGAGGCCTATTGACCATAATTTCCAAAAGTATGAGTAAAATCTGTGGTGATAAGTTGGAATGGAGTTGACTAAAAAGGTCTAACACAGAATCAGGTGCTAAATTATAATATTTCGACCCAGGAGGACAAATGTACAGTTGACGGGAAGACAACAGGAAGGTTAAGGTGAATTCACGCTTTCTGCATTCGTGTTGCCTCACAGACTTTACGCACAGCAAGCACCGTCTGCACGTGTGCTTGCAACTTCTGACCAAGGCCGTAGCCAGGATTTTTCAAATACCGAGGTCAAAATTAAGACCACAATTTATTTGACTGTTTAGGGTTATCCATGATGTATTTATAACGCTTTCTTGTTGTGCATTTCTCAGTCATGGTCATTCTTGTGGTCCAGTTCTTTCTCATCACTTCCAATTGTGCAACTTAAATCAACTCCTATTTCAGTATTCTACAACTTCCATGGTTGTATATTTAAAAAATTATAACTGCAATATATTATTTTCTTTGTTTGTTCTTAAAATGTGGAATGGAGCACGGCCTGCTGGGAAAGGCAGAAAAGGGCTCATCCAATGAATGAACAGTTTGCAAAATCGGGTCAAGTCCAATTCACAAATGTAGACAACATATTTCTGGCGATTTCAAGGCTCCACTCCACCGCTAACTATAGCCGAATACTTTCGTTTTGACATGGCAGCGGAATCTTCAAGTACGTGTCACATGACGGTCCGTTGATGCAAGGATAATTGTCTAGTCGGCTATTTTCACTTCACAATTAAACAAAACTTCAAGAAAAAAATACCGAGGACATGACCTCAGTGTCCTCAATGGTAGCTACGGCCATGCTTCTGACTTTCACTTTGATTTCAATTCGATTACTTCATGAGAAGTGAAACAGGAAATGTGACGCAGCAGTGCTTTTATTACCCTTCCTTTAAAACTGTGCCAGGTGAGTAATTATGAACACCTCACCTACTCAAAGAATGTGACTGTACCTGTAGTTCAGGCTTTAACTCTACTAGTGTAGGTTTGGGTTTGTTATGTCATGGTTGAATAATTCTATATGAAGAACCAGCAGCATGTTATCTGACTTTATTGTTGTCCACACTTCATCAGCTTTAAAACAACACATCAAAAGGACAAAAGGACCCTGAACAAACTGCTCACCATCATGGA
Organism: Scomber scombrus; assembly: GCF_963691925.1. Taxonomy (NCBI): domain Eukaryota; kingdom Metazoa; phylum Chordata; class Actinopteri; order Scombriformes; family Scombridae; genus Scomber; species Scomber scombrus. Next base: position 32,549,078 of record NC_084974.1, on the reverse strand, counting down.
CAATGAAGGTCATCCACTTCACAACACCATCATCCAGCAGAAGAGCATGATCAGCTGGAGACTACGCTCACTGTCATGCAAAACTGTAGTAAAACTGAGTAATTCATTTGTCCCCAGGGCCATACAACTGTACAATCTGGCAATAAAAGGACCCCCACAGCCACAGACTGGACTAAATTCACTTTAAATTGTATATTGCACTATATTTTTATTTATTTATTTATTTATTTGCACTTTATCACACAGCCTCAGACCATGTTGTTTTTTAAAATTTATTTAATATTTAATATTTAATTTTTAGTGTATTGTTCTTTGATGTCTTCGTGTATTAAGCTGCTGGATCCTAAATTTCCCCTAGGGGATCAATAAAGTTTACATCTATCTATCTACATCTATCTTCTTTCTCACCTGTGACTCAACGAACAAATCAGAAGCTAGCAGGAGTTTTCCTCACATTTACAGAACACCGAACAGATGCACTGCTCAAAAAAACTGATGGAAGACTTAAATCACACATCAGCTCTTGATGAAGGAATTATTCAAGTGTAAAATCTTAAATGGTGTATATTGGATAATAACAGTCATTGAGGGCTGGATTCAAAATCACACAAAATCAAAGTAAAACATTGAAATCACAGATCCAACTTGTGTGGAATTTGTTGACACCACATATAAAACCATTCCCTTTTTGGGGGAGTGTCTTGCGTTTGCCTCTCCATTGCAGCTGTTGTCACTTTAATTTGCACCAAAGCAGCTGAAACTGATTCACCATCCCTTGAGCTTCCTAAATGAACAGATTGATCTCACTGAAGTTTAACTGAATTGGTTTTATACTTATTTTTATACATTATTTTGAGCATGTGTATTTTTACTTTCTTACAGTAAATTAATTTCTTTCATTGTGGAATCAGTGTTTTAAATGTTGGTGTGAAAGTGAGGTGAAAGGAAAATTCACTTTAATTTCAAGACCGTGTAAAGTGAATTCAGACATTTTCTTCTAAACACATTAAATAGGTCATAAATGTATTTCTAAAAAAGGTGTAAAAAGCATTTCAACCATTTAGATTTGAATTGTGGAGCTAGGCTTAGCATAAACCCGCCCTGCTGCTGTAGAGGTATAAATACATTCAGTGCACACTACTATTACTACAGTCTACAGTTAACCAGTTAGCTGAGTTAGCCGCCAAGTTAGCCGCTGAGTTAGCAGCAGAAAGCTCTCAGGCCTAGCGTCCATGTTTCCGGTAGAGGTGGTGACTTTGATTGACAGCTGACACTTGGTAGGGGGCGGGGCTTCACTCCCACAGCGTTTGGGAGCAGAGAAATAGGCAGACTTTTACACAACTTTGAAGCCTTATTTTATATATTTAGCGATTTTTTTAATCATTAAAATTTGGCAGGGTGGTTAACAACACACTTTTCTGTCAAACTCAGAACACATATTTATTCTTACTTTACACGGACTTTAAGTCTGAACTCATGATGACATTTATAATTTTCTTCTATTAATGTAATTTACTTTACTGACTTTAATATGTTGCAGTCTCAGATTAACTATTATTAAAGAGAGCCACCTATGCTCATCGATTTAGAATTTTACATCATAAACAGTGACACCTGCTGGCCGGACATCGGTACTGCACTCACACAGATTCAGGGAACATTTTATTTACAACGAAATGAAACTCTTCACACACATAAATCTTCAGGTAATTACTAGACATTCTTATTATATAATGGCATCAATAGTATAAAAATAATTATAGGTATAAATCAAAGAATGAGTGATCTTTACAATAAAATTCCTCATCAGGACACAAAAAAAACGTCTTCGGTATAAAATTTAGTATATTGCTTAAAGATCCAACATGATCCTGAGTCCTGCAGAGTTCAGCCCTCTGAGGATCAGCTGTAACCTACGCAGAAGTTTTTCGGGAGGTTTAGACGTAAGCTTTGGTGCTAACGTTGTCTGAAGCTGGAGCTGCTCTGTAGATGCTCGGCCCTCGACTGCTGTTGGAGTAGTTGTATGAAAACTGCCTGGAGGAGAGAAGATAGAGAGGGAGTCAAATACAATCACACCTGTCTCACTTTTAACAGAATCTGAAGCTCTGTGATTGGATGTTTCCTGCTAAAATGCACTTTGAGAGTCACAGTTGATGTTCACAGATTTGTAGCTTCAACTTTTTATCATGCTGTTCATCTTTTGTTCGGATAATTCGACCAGGAGTTTCATTTACCGTGCAGGAGGAGTGGGATACTTCTTCTTACAGGAGCAACAGAGCATGGAGCCTCCCAGGAGAGCCAGACAGGAAGCTCCCCAGCCCAGATACAGCCCAGTGCCCAGCTCGAACCTGCATCAAGACAACCACAATGCCAAGATGTTGGGCACACATTTGATCAAATGTCAAAAACCCCGAAAATCATGGTGTCGTTTAGCTATGATAACAGTGTGCAGGATAACTTATCTTACTAATCTCCCACTTTGTCCACTTTTAAGGAATGGATAGAAGTACTAAGCTCAATGGCAAGCTATGAGCGGGTCACCTATAGAGTAGCTGGGAGGGAAGATCTATCCAATGAAGTTTGGGGTCCGTTCCTAGCTCAATTGCTGGATATGAAAGGATAACGCTACCTACCTCTGCATAATCTTTTATATGGTTCAGGTACAAGATGTGTATAGTATGTAGACTTCCTAGGGTGTTGTGTGTTTTTGCTTTGTTTTTTGTTTTGTGTTGGAGGTCTGGCTTGAGTTGTACATTGTTGCTGGACTGCAAACTCGTTTTTATTTTATTTTATTTTTGTTTTTCTGAAGAAAAAAAAAAGACTGGGCAGATTCTGAAAGAAGACACACTGTAACTGTAATAATGTAAAAGTTATTGTTTTGTATTTGTCTGACCAAAACATCAATCGACAATTTAAAAAAAAAAGACAACCACACTACTGCCATCATCATCATCATCATCATCACTATAACTCATTGAAAATTGTTTTAAAGTGAGCATATTTACTCTGGTTTTATCTTCGCTTCACTGGCTCTCAGTATCTTTTAAAATAGATTTTAAGCGTGTGTGTGTTTGTGTGTGTGTGTGTGTGTGTGTGTGTGTGTGTGTGTGTGTGTGTGTGTGTGTGTGTGTGTGTGACTGACCGCACTGCTCCGTACGGGTTGTTGAAGTCGTGGATGACTCGTGCAGCGTACCAGGACACAGCGATCAGAGTGAACAAACCTGAGGAAGCAAACATCAACACATCTCACTCTCACACCTGTCTGCAGTATTCAGCCTGAAACCATGACGACGCTGACAACACAAACTACACGTTGTAATGTCAGTCGCCCCAAAATGAGCTACAGTTGGTTTGATTGACAGCAAGTGTTGGGGTCAATGCTCAAAAAAATATAATGTATTAGCATCACTGTGGGTCTGTGAATGGGGCAGACTGACAGGTGGGCCACCCAATCAGATTCATGAAAATAATAATCTGAATGAATGAATGAATAAAGTCCTAGTTAGGATGTATTGTATACTATAAGGTCCTATAAACAGCGGTGTCAGGTATGAGCTATTGATGACCCGTTACTGCTGTATGCTACACAGAAAATTATTATTATTATTATATTAAATGATTAGGCCTACATGGTGAGGTGTGGGTCTCACTTTGTGTACGGCAAGCAGGAGGAAAAAGTTGTTTTAAAAAAGCTAAACACTAACAAATATGGATTGAAGCAGATCACTTTGATAGATAAACACGTGTTCTGACTTTTGGAAAGGTTTACATTTATGTTTTTTCAATAAATATTAACTTTTGAACTTTACAACACTCATTTGCGGATCTTCGGACAAACTGTGATCTATGCTGCTGGACCGCCGCGGTGTTGAATTGCGAACGTTAAGAGTTTCCGCCACAGTTCGTATTAATCGGAGGCTTCAGAAAGATAAAAGAAATGTCTTTTGAGCCTGAGAGTTTTATTGCTTAGCTACTGGCTGATCAGGGCATAATGTAGGTATGCTTTTTATATTGTTTGTTCTTAAGCTGCTCTGCTGTGCGTCTTTGTTTCTTTAATAAAAGAAGAACATCCAATTATTCCCAGGCCGACCCAATGATGACGTTCTGTATCCATCACTGGTTATAGATCTATCTATCTATCTATCTATCTATCTATCTATCTATCTATCTATCTATCTATCTATCTATCTATCTATCTATCTATCTATCTATCTATCTATCTATGTAACTAGCTATCGATCCATCCATCCATCCATCCATCTATCTATCTATACTCGCGAAATCACAACAAAAGTAATCTCAAGGCTCTTTACACATAGAGCAGGTCTAAACCGTACTCTTTAGTTTAATTAATTAAAGCGTTGCCATAGTAACAGTGAGGACGGGACGGGACGGGGGGGGGGGGGGGGGGAGTACCGACCGGACAGGATGAACAGGACTCCTCCGCTCAGGGCGATCTGGTCTTTGACGTGCTCAGAGGTTCTGCCGATCTTGGTGCACTTGAGTCCGAGCACGGAGACGATGATGGAGGCCAAACCGACCAGCAGGGACAAGATCATCAAGGCCCGGCACACCTGCAGGTGAGCTGGGAACACCACACACCAGTTCAGACCAGTACAGTACAGACCACCACACACCAGTACAGACCAGTACAGACCACCACACACCAGTTCAGACCATTACAGACAGGTTTAAAGGATGAGTTCACAATTAATGAAGGAGTGTTATTAGTTATTAACACACAAAATCTCTGAAGTGTGATTAAAGTAGAGAAGCAGGAAATTAACTAAGTACATTTACAGTTTGAGGTACTTGTACTTTACTGTAGTACAGTCTGAGGTACTTGTACTTTACTGTAGTACAGTTTGAGGTACTTGTACTTTACTGTAGTACAGTTTGAGGTACTTGTACTTTACTGTAGTACAGTTTGAGGTACTTGTACTTTACTGTAGTATTTCCATGTGATGCTACTTTCTACATCTCAGAGGGAAATATTGTACTTTCTACTCCACTTGACAGCTTATTTGACAGCTTTAGTTACTTTTCAGATGCAGATTTGACACAATGGATAATATAACAAGCTTTATAAATACAACACATTGTTAAAGATGAAACCAAAGAGCACATCTCAGATGTCTATGAGTTGTTAACAGCTCCACCAAATAGTGATTTTTCCCTGTAAACTTCTCACATGCTTTCATTTCAATAAATGTTCAAATGATCCAATATTTCAGCAACAATCAAGGATTAGATATAGATTATTAGTGTGTGTGTGTGTGTGTGTGTGTGTGTGTGTGTGTGTGTGTGTGTGTGTGTGTGTGTGTGTGTCCTCACCCGGCAGTCCCAGCACCGTCTTGAACTTGCTGCACTGGATGGATCCCATCGATGTGGCAGCGCAGCTCATCCACAGACCTTCCATCTGCCACTGACTGGTGGCGACGGACTCGGCCTGACTCCTCACCTTCCACACCTGAGACGACGTACAGCTGGATGTCAGACACCAGGACACGACGCCCAGAACCAGACCCAGGACCTGCAGACCCACCGCCATGCTGCTCTGCACACACACACACACCTGGAAACACCTGGAAACACCAACAGCCCTGAGACCAAACACACCAAACCAACCTATATCTAACAGCACATTTGATGTGTTTCTTATCATAAGTTGTGTGATCTGTTGATTTAAATATTGTCCCTGACTCCATTTATAAATAAAGTTGTTTGGATGTTAATGGTCAAAACATTAGGGAGGGAGCAGGCGGGGAGTTCCGGTCCTCTGAAATGAGGCCAACGGTGAAGTAACTTAAAACTGCATTCTATCAAAAGGCCACCAGGGGGCGACCGTTTTGGTGTCAAAAGGACTTCCGTCTCTATACAAGTCAATGGAGAATTCACCAACTTCTCACTTGATTTCTAACCTCAGTAAACGTTTTCAAAATGTGTTTATGGTCTCAATCGCTAGTTTAAAGCCTTCTTCAATGCAGTATGATGTTCATTTGGGACATTTTGGCCTCCCTGATTTTATATGTGACGATAAAGCAGGGTATGCATTAGGGCGTGGCTACGTGGTGATTGACAGGTTGATTGGTTCACAGGTTCAGGAGGGCGCCTCATGCTCCTCCTGATGCCCATATAAGTAGAATCCCTGTTTTTATTTTTCCCAGCATGCACCGGAAATTTTCAAGTTGGCGCTGCTCAGATCCGAAACTATTTGCTTCCAAGCAGAAATCCACAAACCAATGGGTGACGTCACGGATGTTACGTCCATTTTATATACAGTCTATGGTATCGACCAGTTTTGCCTTTTGGATTCCGAGTTTTGCCTAGTGATTTTGTACTTCTGCCCTGTGTTTTGGATTTCCCGGTTTTGACTTTTGGACTGATTAAACAACTAGAGAACTCTTCATCCCTGTGTCCCTGTCTCTGCATTTGAGTCCACCTGGTCTGTGCTTGACAAGGACAGAGGAAAGAAGGAAGGGAGGAAGGTAGTGGGGAGGAAAGAAAGAGAGAATGAAGGAATGAAGGAAGGAAAGAAGGAACAGTCAAAACAGACAGGGTCTATTTGACCCGGGAGGACGACACAATGATTAAATGTTACTGTCAGTCCTGTCGGTTTTAACAGAAAAGCAACAATTAATCTATAAAAATGACCTCAGAGAGTAAAACGAACATCTCATCGAGCTCATAACTCAGATTTCTTACCGTGGGTTAAAGTTTTGAGTCTGAAGTGAAGTTATTGTCGTTTCTCTCGTCGTCGTTCTCCTGTGCTGCTGATTGTTTCTGTGATGTGAAGCCGATCTGATCCTGTGAGGTCGCTTTGTGTCCGAGGTCGATGAACTCTGGGCCGAATCGATGTTGACACAGAGTTTCACCTCAGACTCTGTTTGTTAGCTGCAGATTCTCAGAGACACTAAAACAACCTGTAATACTTTATTTAGCTCACACATTCAAAGCTAAGAATACATATATCTTCAGTTGTTTCTATTTTACTTTATTTACTGGAGATACTGAATTATTTGGTACAAAGTTTTTATGGTTACACCACTTAGACATTTTTGCCATAATCCTCTAATATATTCTCTCAAAATGGATTAAAAGCAGAAATTTGATGCTGGGTCCACAAAAAAAAGAATGTGTGCAAGTTATTTATTTTCACATTTTAACCCTTTAAATTAAATTAAAATTAAACTAAACCACCTGGACACAGTAACACATCACTAGGGGGCGCCATCATGAAACCAAAGAGTTATTTGCCTCCAGAGACTGAAGCTGAGTGTTTGTGGACTTCAGACTTCTCAGCGTCTGTTTGTCCAGCTGATGAAACAGCAGCTGATTGACAGCCGCTCTCAGCCAATCACAGCCTGAGCTGCAACAAACACACAAACAGCTGATCAATCACAGTTTCACATTTTAATTGGAAGAAAATCAACAAGTTTAAATAATTTGAAATACTTTGATTTTCTATTTTTCTGACTTTAACAGCTGATCATAAAGTCTCCATATTCTGACAAAATAATTATAACTTATAATTTTGTATTATTTTGTTTGTATTTAAAGGCTGTGTAATCAAAATAAAGAAGTCTAAAAACAATATACTAGAATTTAGATATTATATTGTTAATATTTTTTCTTCTAAAATTATGATTTGAAACAATATATTTTATTTCATATTAATAAAGGTTTATGTTTTTATTCAGTTATTTTATTTTTCATTAAAAAATTATTTTTATTTTTACTTGAATTCTTTATTCAGTTTTTTTATTTATAGAATATATATATATATATAAATATATATATATATATATATATATATATATATATATATATATATATATTATATAAAATTGAAATAAAATTTTACAAATAAAAATAAAATATTTTATAAATTACAAATAAAATATAGTGTTGCAAGAAGTCATAACAATATAATATCTAAATTATAGTTTATTGTTTTAAGATTTATTTCGACTATACAGCTGACTTTTGTTGATCTTTAAGTAAAAACATAATAGTATAAAATAACTAGAAAATTCCAGGGAAATTTTGAGTGCCACAGGTACACGATTTATTTCCAGTGTTCGAAAGTCACCCAACATATTCTGGTTTCGAGTATTAAGTACATCTTACTAGTCAGTATCAAGTATTATAGTATTAGTAGTAATTAAGTATTTAAACTAATTAAAGTCTGTGTAAAGTAAGAATAAATATGTGTTCTGAGTTTGACATACCACAGAAAAGTGTGTTGTTAACCACCCTGCCAAATGTGAATGATTAAAAAAATCGCCAAACATGTGAAATTAGGCTTCAAAGTTGTGTAAAAATCAGCCTCTATCTCTGCTCCCAAACGCTGTGGGCGTTCCCGCCGAGTTCGCGGAAGCCCCGCCCCCTACAGAGTGTCACCTGTCAATCAAAGTCACCACCTCTACCCTAAACATGGATGCTATCGCTGAGAGCTAGCTCGGTTAACTGGCAAAATAGACAGACAGGAATTAGCCAATCACAAAAAGTAGCTCAGTTTCTGCCCAGCAACAGGCTGTCAAGGACAGCAGAGAATTCTCAAAATGCCCCCAGAATTTGGCTTCTGACAAGGTCCCGAACAATTGCAAACTGTGAGAAAACCGTAACTCCTGTCCAAAAACCGAAAACACCGTGAGAGACACAGAAGCCGGCAGATTCTGAAAGTGTTTAATTTATTCAGATATTATGAGCGCGTAAGCTCAGTGCGAAGACAGAGTGAGATTCTTTTGAAAAAAAAAGACGATTACATTAGGGCCAATGGGGAGCGAGAAAGGTATTGCTGCCGGTCTCGGCCCCCCCTTTTAAATTTTGTGCATTCCCCGCCTGTCAACATCACATTTTATGAATCCCAACACCTATGTCGTCATTTTGACCAAAAGTTATTTGTCTCCTTTTCACGGTTTGGCCGTGAGCTCGAGTTAAAAATAAAAATTAAGGTTATTTTTTACTGCTTCTCACACTCAAGCTAACTGACGCTTCCACTCTAACTTTGAAGAAAAAGTGATTTCCACTCCTCGTTTGACTGCTCATAGTTTGAAAAGTTTACATGTTATGTAAAAACAGTTTGGTGTTTTGGAGAGAGCACAAGTTTTCCTCCGTTTTAATGTTTGAATCACATTTCTACGTGCAGGTATGAGAGAGCTAGGTGACTCTGAAAAAAGGTGAAATTTTGTGGTTTAAAAAAAAAAATCCCATTCATTTTCAATGGAGAATTTTCCCGGTATTTTGGGAATAACTTTGGGAAAAATTGGAATTTGAACATTCCAAATAATAGTACCCCTTTCCCGTCGAGCTGCACGTTTTGATGTATATTGTCGGGGTTTTCTGAAAGCTGTGGGAGGAGTTACGCACTGAAATTTGGCGGAAGAATAAGTATGAGCAAGATTAATTGATACCCAGAGGCTCTCCCTCTACAGCATTACTGCTGAGGTAGTGGCTCGGAGCTTTGCACCCCTGGCACTAAAAATATACGTTTTTTATTTATTACAAAAAGTTCAGAAAAAACAAAAACTATTATGAATGTGTATATTTCTGTATTAATATTACAGGCAACACAGAAATCATGTGACAGGTTTTTTTATTTAATTTAAATGTCATAACTTGTTTACTTTCACTGAGAATAAATAAACATTTTGTGGCTTAAAAACACAATTTTATTCTTGTAAAATTCACTAAAAATGAGACATTTTCATCATATTTCTCGACTTTATTCCTGAAATCTCACAGCTCCTGATAACAACTATGCTCCTTATTTATTTATATTCATATGAAACCATCATATAAAAACTGAAACTATACATTTCAGATCCAGTGATAATTTTATTTTAAATATTTTACAAATAAATGATCACACAGCAGAACTGATCAAACATCGACGATTCCAGACAGAAATATGAATTATACAAAAACACTTCAACTGGCTTCCTGCAGAGTGATTTACTTTAATATATTTATAAATCTCGTAAATGAACAGTTTGTTGTTATGAAACTTTTTACAGGAGAGAAACTATGAGTGAATAATGTGCAGCTCTCTGTGTGTTTGTGCTGCTTGTTTGGGAAGGAAGGAGGGAGGAAGGAAGGAAAGAAGGTAGGAAGGAAGGAATCAAGGAAGGAAGGAAGGAAGGAAGGAAGGAAGGAAGGAAGGGAAGAAGGAAGGAAGGTAGGGGGAGGAAAGAAAGAGAGAAGGAGGGAGGGAGGGAGGAAAGAAGGAGGGAAGGGAGGGAAGAAGGAAGGAAAGGAGGAAGGAAGGAAGGAAGGAAGGAAGGAGGGAAGGGAGGGGAGGGAAGGAGGAAGGAGGGAGGAAAGAAGGAAAGGAAGAGAGGAAGGAAGAAGGAAGAAAAGGAGGGAGGGAGGAAGGAAGGATGGAGGAAGGAAGGAAGAGAGGAAAGGAAAGAAGGAAGGGAGGAAGGAAAGGAAGGAAGGAAGGAAGGTAGGGGGAGGAAAGAAAGAGAGAAGGAGGGAGGAAAGGAAGGAAGGAAGGTGGATGGAGGAAGGAAAGAAGGAAGGGAGGAAAGAGAGAAGGAGGGAGGAAGGAACAGATAAACAACAAATAAAAAGAACAAACATAAAGAAATAAAATCTGCATCGTTTTTGCAGTTTTTCATCCTCCACGTCTCCCGCCTGCTTCCTGTCTCCCTCCTGAACCCGCCGTGAGGAAGCTGATTGGTGCACGGATGCTGCAGCTGCGTCTCCTTCCTGCTGGTTTCTGCACATCTGTACATTTATACATATTTAAACGTTAGGAGTCTCTTGGTGTCGGGTTGCAGGAGTCTTTAGATGGAGCCTCCTGGGCCGTTGCTGCCGCCTCCGCTCGGCCCGCCTCCCGTCCTCAGCTCGTGCCAGAACTTAACGAAGGGCTCGCGGTTCTTCCAGATCAACTCGTGACCGAACATGATGTACCAGCTGCAGCAGAGAGGAAGCACAGGAGAGATATTTATAACATTTATACTTTTATATTGTGTCTGTTTTTGTCTTTAAATAATGATTTTGCAGGGTGTGTTTGTGTGTGATTTATTGCATCACAACTACTAAGTCCGTGTAAAGTATAAATAAATATGTGTTCTGAGTTTGACATACCACAGAAAAGTGTGTTGTTAACCACCCTGCCAAATTTGAATGATTAAAAAAATCGCCAAATATATGAAATTAGGCTTCAAAGTTGTGTAAAAGTCTGCCTCTTTCTCTGCTCCCAAACGCTGTGGGCGTGGCCGCTGAAGCCCCGCCCCCTACCAAGTGTCACCTGTCAATCAAAGTCACCACCTCTACCAGAAACATGGACGCTAGGTCTGAGAGCTTTCTGCTGCTAACTCAGCTGCTAACTCGGCTGCTAGCTTGGTGGCTAACTGGCTAACTGTAGACTGTAGTAGTAGTGTGCGCTGAATGTATTTATTACGCCGGGTTACGGACACAGAAATGTTGAAACACAGTTTGTGAAGCCTAGCTCCACAATTCAAATCTAAATGGTTGAAATGCTTTTTAAACCTTTTTTAGAAATACATTTATGACCTATTTAATGTGTTTAGAAGAAAATGTCTGAATTCACTTTACACAGTCTTTAAATTATACCAATATGAGTCATACTTCACTAACTAAATCTAACTTACATTCCGAACGCCGCTCCTCCTAAATGAGCAGCGTGATCAAAAAACTTCCATCCCAGCACCACACCGGCCGTATCCATAGCAACGATGGCCTTCAGAGCCTGAAGAGAGAGAGAGAGATGGAGGATCAGTCACACATACAGCTGAGAGACAGGAAGTTAGAGGAGTGAGGAGAGTCTTACGTTAGCAGCAGTGAAGGTGAACATGGGGAGGAAGATGATGGCCAGTTTAGCTTCTGGCATTTTGGTACAAACAGCAGCGAGGACGGTCATGATGGCTCCAGACTGAAAAACAACCAGGAAACCAGCTTCATGAGTTCTTGTTTTTGACCCCCAGGAAACACTTTGTGTCCTTTTAGGGGCCCCTGAGCCTGAGGTTGAGAAACCCACTGCTGTACATATCTACACAGTTCGTTACTCACCGCTCCGAGAGACGGACCGAACCTCCCAGTGACCATCTTACACACGTAACTGGCAAACGTAGAAACAACTCCTGAAAACACAAGAACAAGAAGGTGAAGGAGTGAAGGTGTGAAGGTGGGAAGGAGTGAAGTAGTAAAGGAGTGAATGAATGAATGAATGAAGGAGTGAGTGAATGAATGAGTGAAGTAGTAAATGAGTGAATGAATGAAGGAGTGAAGTAGTAAATGAGTGAATGAATGAATGAATGAAGGAGTGAGTGAATGAATGAGTGAATGAATGAGTGAGTGAATGAGTAAAGGAATACATGAACGAATGAATGAGTGAATAAATAAGTGAATTAAGGAGTGAAGAAGTGAAGCAGTAAATGAATGAATGAATGAATGAGTGAATCAATGAGTGAGTGAATGAGTGAGTGAATGAGTGAGTGAATGAGTGAATGAGTGAGTGAATGAGTGAATGAGTGAATAAGTGAATGAATGAGTGAGTGAATGAGTGAGTGAATGAATGAGTGAGTGAATGAATGAGTGAATGAATGAATGAGTGAATGAGTGAGTGAGTGAATGAGTGAATGAATGAGTGAATGCTGCTTACCTGCTGACATGTAGACGGCCATGAACTGTTCTCTTCCCAGCATGGAAACAGCGCTGGAGGAGAAGCTCCACAGAACGTACATGTTAGCGGCCATGTGGAAGAAAGAGAAGTGACTGAAGGCGGAGAGAAGCATCGGAGAGCAGACTGTCTCTGAGGAAGGTAAACAACAACAACAACAACAGTTAGTCTTTATAGGAGAGCAGACTGTCTCTGAGGAAGGTAAACAACAACAACAAGTTAGTCTTTATAGGAGAGCAGACTGTCTCTGAGGAAGGTAAACAACAACAACAACAACAGTTAGTCTTTATAGGAGAGCAGACTGTCTCTGAGAGGATAAACAACAACAACAACAACAGTTAGTCTTTATAGGAGAGCAGACTGTCTCTGAGGAAGGTAAACAACAACAACAACAACAGTTAGTCTTTATAGGAGAGCAGACTGTCTCTGAGGAAGGTAAACAACAACAACAACAGTTAGTCTTCATCGGAGAGCAGACTGTCTCTGAGAGGATAAACAACAACAACAACAACAACAACAACAACAGTTAGTCTTTATTAAACTTTAAGAGCTTTAAAACACCTGATTTACACAAGAATATATTAATAAATACGACTCTGCCTCATTCAGAGCTTCAGTGATCAGCTGATTAACTGATTTAACTATTTAGATCATCGATTAATCCTGAATTAATCCAGGTTTAAATGAAATAATCCTGAATTAATCCAGGTTTAAATGAAATAATCCTCAATTAATCCAGGTTTAAATGAAATAATCCTCAATTAATCCAGGTTTAAATGAAATAATCCAGAATTAATCCAGGTTTAAATGAAATAATCCTGAATTAATCCAGGTTTAAATGAAATAATCCTGAATTAATCCAGGTTTAAATGAAATAATCCTCAATTAATCCAGGTTTAAATGAAATAATCCTGAATTAATCCAGGTTTAAATGAAATAATCCTGAATTAATCCAGGTTTAAATGAAATAATCCTGAATTAATCCAGGTTTAAATGAAATAATCCTCAATTAATCCAGGTTTAAATTAAATAATCCTGAATTAATCCAGGTTTTAATGAAATAATCCTCAATTAATCCACATTTTAAACCAAGCTTAAACCTGAAAGTGATAATAAAAACAATGTAATCCCAAATCAACAGATAATCCAGAGCGTGTGCTGACTCACTGGAGGCGGGGTTAGCAGTGAAATATTTAAACATGAAGCGCTGCATCGACGGGACTCTCCAACAGCAGAACACGACGACGTTAGCAGCAATGATCCCTGGGAAAAAAACACAGACAGAGAAAGAGAAAGAGAAAGAGAAAGAGAAAGAGGAAGAGAAAGAGAAAGAGAGAGAAAGAGAGGAAGAGAAAGAGAGAGAGATAAAGAGAGAGAGAGAGAAAGAGAGGAAGAGAAAGAGAGAGAGAAAGAGGAAGAGAAAGAGAAAGAGAGAGAAAGAGAGGAAGAGAAAGAGAGAGAGATAAAGAGAGAGAGAGAGAAAGAGAGAAACAGGATTATTAGACTGAAACTGGAGAAATAAACATATTTAACTGTTTTAAACTAACAGGAAATGATGTCATATCTACAACATGAACACAGGAAGCTGGAGCAGGTCAAATGTGTTTCCGTCGGCTCACCTGTAACCGTCCGCTGTCCTTCACTCAAGCTGCTCCACCATTGGTTGATCTGAAACACAAACAGCCAATCAGAGCAGGAGGACGACTTTATGGGTCAGTGATGAATACATAAGTGTTGGTAAGATGATGAATTCATAAATCAGTTAAACTAGATTTAAAAGCAGCATCAGGTTTGTTAGACTGAATGCTCCTGAAAATGTCAAATGGTGTAACCACAAAAGAATGATGAATATTACATATTTTATCCTCCTAGAGAGGAAGAAAGAAGAGAAAGAAGAGAAAAATGAAAAGAAACATTTTGGGAGTATTTCTATAAAAATGAAAAAGTATAAAATGATGAAATCGTGGTTACACCAATTGGACGCTGGGTTGCACCACATTAACGACCCTCATACAGAGAATAAAACATCACAGATATTATTGTCACCTCTTTGCGGACGTCTCCTCGTTTCTGAGGTCGGATCTTCTCCAGCCAATCAGCTCGCACCTCGTCGAAGTAGCTCTGCACTCGAGACTTCAGGGACTCGTACTGCCAGATGGCCGCCGAGCCGAAGGAGCAGCCTGTAAACTGACAGGAAGTTAGCAAGCTGTCTGTGACGTCACGGTGACATCATCATCATCATCTTATTTGTCTGTTTCTTTTGTCTCTTAATCTCATTTTTCACCTAGTTTTAGTTCAGCTTTTATTAAACTTTAATCTTTTATTTTACCTGTCAATCACGACGTAGACACGCCCTAATGCATACCCTGCTTCATTGTCAAAGATTTTATAATTGTCAAATTATAAAATCAGAGAGGCCAAAATGTCCCAAATGAACATCATACTGCATTGAAGAAGGCTTTAAACTAGCGATTGAGACCATAAACACATTTTGAAAACGTTTACTGAGGTTAGAAATCAAGTGAGAAGTTGGTGAATTCTCCATTGACTTGTATAGAGACGGAAGTCCTTTTGACACCAAAACGGTCGCCCCCTGGTGGCCTTTTGATAGAATGCAGTTTTAAGTTACTTCCGCGTTGGCATCATTGCAGAGGACCGGAACTCCCCGCCTGGTGGTTGCATTATTTGACTCATAAATAAAATTAATAATCAATCATCCTATTTGCATTTTCATTTTCTTCTTCAAGACTACACATTTTATGCCATAATCAAAAAGAAAACAAAGAGCACATTGCTATTTCGTTTTAGTGTGAGAGTGATGTCAATAGCCGCTCTTATTCAGCTCCGTGCTGACCGTGCTACCCATCTAATACAGTAGGGGGCGCTGTGCACATCTGATATATGGACGCATCACAGATCAGCAACTTTCTGCAGACTTTTATAGACTTTCTGCAGATTTCTAGAGAGACTTTCTGTATTTCTGTAGACTTCTAGAGAGACTTTCTGCAGACTTCTAGAGAGACTTTCTGTATTTCTGTAGACTTCTAGAGAGACTTTCTGCAGACTTCTAGAGAGACTTTCTGCAGACTTCTAGAGAGACTTTCTGCAGATTTCTAGAGAGATTTTCTGCACACTTCTAGAGACTTTCTGCAGATTTCTAGAGACACTTTCTGCAGACTTCTAGAGAGACTTTCTGCAGACTTCTAGAGAGACTTTCTGCAGACTTCTAGAGACTTTCTGCAGACTTCTAGACACTTTCTGTAGATTTTCTAGAGAGACTTTCTGTTGATTTCTAGAGACTTTCTGCAGACTTCTAGAGACTTTCTGTAGATTTCTAGAGAGACTTTCTGTAGATTTCTAGAGACTTTCTGCAGCCTTCTAGAGACTTTCTGCAGACTTCTAGAGAGGCTTTCTGCAGACTTCTAGAGAGACTTTCTGCAGACTTCTAGAGACTTTCTGCAGCCTTCTAGAGACTTTCTGCAGACTTCTAGAGAGACTTTCTGCAGACTTCTAGAGAGACTTTCTGCAGACTTCTAGAGACTTTCTGTAGATTTTCTAGAGAGACTTTATGTAGATTTCTAGAGAGACTTTCTGCAGACTTCTAGAGACTTTCTGTAGATTTCTAGAGAGACTTTCTGTAGATTTCTAGAGAGACTTTCTGCAGACTTCTAGAGACTTTCTGCAGCCTTCTAGAGAGCCTTTCTGTAGACTTCTAGAGACTTTCTGCAGACTTCTAGAGACTTTCTGCAGACTTCTAGAGGGACTTTCTGTAGATTTCTAGAGAGACCTGCAGACTTCTAGAGACTTTCTGCAGACTTCTAGAGGGACTTTCTGCAGACTTCTAGAGAGATTTTCTGCAGACTTCTAGAGAGACTTTCTGCAGACTTCTAGATACTTTCTGTAGATTTTGTAGAGAGACTTTATGTAGATTTCTAGAGAGACTTTCTGCAGACTTGTAGAGACTTTCTGCAGACTTCTAGAGAGACTTTCTGCAGACTTCTAGAGAGACTTTCTGCAGACTTCTAGAGACTTTCTGCAGACTTCTAGAGACTTTCTGCAGACTTCTAGAGGGACTTTATGCAGACTTCTAGAGAGACCTGCAGACTTCTAGAGACTTTCTGCAGACTTCTAGATACTTTCTGCAGACTTCTAGAGGGACTTTCTGCAGACTTCTAGAGAGACTTTCTGCTGCTCTTCTTCAGCTCCGTGCTGACCGTGCTACCCATCTAATACAGTAGGGGGCGCTGTGCTCATCTGATATATGGACGCGCTCCCTGAGACTGTGCAAACACTGTTAGAATTAGCTGCCCAGGTGAATTCTAATATTATATCTGAGTCTGATGCCCGAGACTGAGTTGAGCAGGTCATAGAGAGCTTGGCTGCTCTGACGTCACACATTCAGACGTTAATGAGGTTTTTCACTTTCACACGATTCTTCTCTTCTCTTTCTTCAAGTTGCTGATCTGTGATCTGTTACGCGTCCATATATCTCCTTGATATATGTTGTGGTTTTTCCTCTACCCTTAGCAATACTATGGTATGCTATGGTAAAGCATTGAATCTGCTGGTTTAGAAGTACCAGCATATGCACGTATTGTTAATTATATCCCAGTTTTTGTCCTTTCATTTGTTCTTTATTCCTTTTCTTTATGTTCTGTTTTATTATCAGCTTGTCAATTAACTATAAAACACTTTGAACTACATTAACCTGAATGGAAGCTGCTGTATAAATAAAGTTTGATTGATTGATTGATTGATTGATTGATTGATTAGCACTTACCCCCACAGTGAACAGCATGGGTTTGATGAGCCGGCTGAGCGGCGGCCCCCTGCTGGAGGAAGGAGGAGGCAGCTGCTCCCAGAGAGGCGTCGGGTTCTTCTTCTCAGGCTCGATGCGGGTCGGAACCAGCTCCTCCTCCGCTCTCTTAGCTTCGGGCTTCTTGGCGGCTTTCCTGAAAGCACATCGCTGCTGGAAGCCGTGAGTCAACCTGCACAGACAGTATTGATTATTGATTATTGATTAACAGGAAAAAAAACCTTAATAATCAATCAGGAGTAAAAGATGTTCTTTAGTTTCAGCTCCTCAAATGTGATGATTCCCCTTAAATTAAACATCTTTAAGGAAGGAAGGAAGGAAGGAAGGAAAAGAAGACAGGTAAGAAAGATGGAAGGACGGAAGGAGGGAAGGACAGAAGGAAGGAAGGAAGGACAGAAGGAAGGATGGAAAGAAGGAAGGAAGGACAGAAGGACGAGAGGAAGGAAGGAAAGAAGGACAGAAGGAAGGATGGAAAGATGGACAGAAGGAAGGAAAAACAGAAGGAAGGATGGAAAGAAGGAAGGAAGGACAGAAGGACGAGAGGAAGGAAGGAAAGAAGGACAGAAGGAAGGATGGAAAGAAGGGCAGAAGGAAGGAAAGACAGAAGGAAGGATGGAAAGAAGGAAGGAAGGACAGAAGGACGAGAGGAAGGAAGGATAGAAGGACAGAAGGAAGGAAGGACAGAAGGAAGGAATAAAGGAAGGAAGGAAAGAAGGAAGGATGGAAAGATGGAAGAAAAGGAGGAAGGAAAAGAAGACAGGTAAGAAAGATGGAAGGAAGGAAGAAGGGGAGGAAGGACAGAAGGACGAGAGGAAGGAAGGAAAGAAGGACAGAAGAAAGGAATAAAGGAAGGAAGGAAAGAAGGAAGGAAGGAAAGATGGAAGAAAGGAAGAAAGGGAGGAAGGAAAAGAAGACAGGTAAGGAAGATGGAAGGAAGGAAGGAGGGAAGGAAGGACAGAAGGACGAGAGGCTGAAGTTGGGTTCTGATTGGAATTCACTGGTCCACCTTAAAAGTGACATAATGCCTGTAGATGGCGCTATTCAGTCATTTTCAAGCTAATTCATGAACTGAAAAATTGAACAAATACGGGGAAGATGAAATGAGAATGATCAGTAGAGCATTTTAACTGCAGCATATTGTCTTTACTCATGGAGAACTGCTTTCAGTCTTACTGCTGTGGCATTATCTGCTCAGTATTAAAACATCTTCACAATCTAATACTCCAGTATGACAGGAGATGTCAAAGCGTATCATAACCCTGAGTTTTATTCATTTTTATTCTAGCATTTTCTCTTAATGATCTCAAACCTTCACTGCTTTTTTCCATCCAGACCACATTACATCAACTATGCTCCAGACTACTGAACACACTGATAATAATACTTATTTATAACCCTAGCCTCACTTGTAATATCTAAATATATAAATTCCTTCTTGATAATAACTTTAACACTTCCAGTTATTCAGGAAGCTGATAGGTGGAGCCAAACATCCCGGAAATTAAGGTTTTTTATGTAAACATCAGGTTTATTTAAGCATTTAAACTATATTTTTATATATTATTATAAATATAATGTATCACAATATAACGTGACAGTAATATGAATATAATAAATATTATTTTGCATGCAGAGCTTTTAGTTATTATGTAGTATTTTATATTTTTGTGGCTTTAACTAAGCAGGAATTAGCTCAGTTAGCCTGCTGCTAGCACTCCGTTTAAATATAACGGTCTTTGAAGCTAACGATGCTACTTCCACACAGCGGGGCTCGGTCTGTCTGTTAGCCGGGGAAGGTGCCCTCTCCTCCGGCTACACTCACTGACCTGCCTCCCCTCACGGAGCTCCGGAGCAGCTCGTCTCCGGTCAGTCTGAGCAGGACAGAGCAGCTCCTCCACGCCATGTTGGAGCCCGGTGACCCCGGCGCGGTGATCGGTACCGGGTCACCGGAGCTCCGGGAGGACTTTTAAACCTAGGATGGTGACGTCATGTGCCGCCCTGCTCTGCTTCTGATTGGCTGATCTTGTTGTTATTGTCATAACCTCAACCAATCACATTCCTCATAGCTAAATCTAACTGATATCAGCCAATCAGAGGCAGAGTAGGGCGGATGATGACTTCACCGTCCTAGGATTAAAAAGTCGCACCGGAAGCACTGAGACAGACAGCACACATAACTTTCAAAGTAAAATAAAATCAGAGCAAATCAATCAACATTTCTCAATTTATTTTATTTTATTTTTGTTTCATATATAATAACTTAAGTTTAATAGCAGAATATATTACTCATTTATTATTAGATAGAGCCTGACTGATGAATACACATTATGTGTATTATATCTCAAACTTGAATTAATAATAATAATAAAATGTGTATAAAATATTGCCTATAAAACTTTACATCAACATATGTGCTGATACTGATATATCAGTGATGGGCCAATATCGGCTAATAATACTGGTCAGGATCCATTTATCATGCTATTTAGATTTTATTTTATATTATATATATTATTATATTATTATATATTATATAGCCTATAATATTTTAAGGTAGATAGTAAAATGGAGTGTTATTTTAATCCAGTAGGAGGCGCTGATGACACATTTATGATGCAAACTGCCTGAAATAAATACTGTAGTACAGTTTGAGGTACTTATACTTTACTGTATTACAGTTTGAGGTACTTGTACTTCACTGTATTATTGAATTGACTATAGTAGACAGCAGGATGGAGTCTTATATAATCCAGTAGGAGGCGCTAATTACACATTTAAGAAGCAAACCGCCTCAAAAAAAATCCACAAAGAAGGAAAAAAACAATCTCTTTTACTTTGAAAGGCTTAGGGCATCGGAAGTGCAGCAGGTGTTTCCGGTGGTTGTGTTTGTCCTGGCTCGGCTCGGCTCGGATCAGCCCAGCAGCAGCAGCAGCAGCAGCAGCAGTAACCTGATGGCGGCCCCTGCTCTCTCCGGTCGGGCCGGTTCAGCGGGGAACAGCCCCACGGCGGCCGGCGCGAGGCTCCCTCCCGGCGGCCCCGAGCTCGACTTCAGGTCGGCGGCCCGCATGGAGGATCTGAACCGGCTCATCCAGGAGTTCAGCAAGCACGACCAGCGGGAGTACGACGACCAGCGAGCCCTGGAGATACACACGGCCAAGGACTTCATCTTCTCCATGCTGGGTGAGCATCACACACACACACACACACACACACACACACACACACACACACACACACACACACACACACACACACACACACACACACACCAGGGAGGGGAGGGGTAACGGTGTTTGTCTCCGGTAACGGGGAGGGGGGACGCCCTGCAGACTACACCTGCACACACACACACACACAGTAATACACACAGTAATACACACACACACACACACACACAGTAATACACACAGTAATACACACACACACACACACACACAGTAACACACACACACAGTAATACACCTGCACGTACACACAGTAATACACACACACACACACGGGTGTGAGTGTGTTACTGGGTGTGTGTGTGTGTGTGTGTATTACTGTGTGTATTACTGTGTGTGTGTGTGTGTGTGTGTGTATTACTGTGTGTATTACTGTGTGTATTACTGTGTGTATTACTGTGTGTGTGTGTGTGTGTGTGTGTGTATTACTGTGTGTGTGTGTTACTGTGTGTATTACTGTGTGTGTGTGTATTACTGTGTGTGTGTGTGTGTGTGTGTGTGTATTACTGTGTGTGTGTGTGTGTGTGTGTGTATTACTGTGTGTGTGTGTGTGTGTGTGTGTGTGTATTACTGTGTGTGTGTGTGTGTGTGTGTGTGTGTGTATTACTGTGTGTGTGTGTGTGTGTCTATAAAGTCTGAGCTTGTGAAACTAAATGTTTGACATCATGCCTCTGATGTAACGGAGCATCAGGCTCAGGTGTGTGTTCAGTCTCAGGTGTGTGTGTGTGTGTGTGTGTGTGTGTGTTAATCTATGTATGTGTGTGTATGTTACTGTGTGTATTACTGTGTGTGTGTGTGTGTGTGTGTGTGTGATTTTTAAAGGTTTAATTGGACAGTAAACAGCAGCGATGATGAATCAGTAATCACTGTTATTTCTCCTCCTGTGTTGAAGCTGATTTACCTGTAAACTCACCTGTAGATGCTTCACCTGCTGAGAGCCACTCAGGTGGAGAGCATGATGAGTTCAAGGCCCCTGGTTAAATACAGACACCTGTGAGAGCAGCGGTGATGAAAAATAACTGAGTATATTTACTGTAGTACAGTTTGAGGTACTTGTACTTTGCTGTAGTACAGTTTGGGGTACTTATACTTTACTGTAGTACAGTTTGAGGTACTTATACTTTACTGTAGTACAGTTTGAGGTACTTGTACTTTACTGTAGTACAGTTTGAGGTACTTGTACTTTGCTGTAGTACAGTTTGGGGTACTTGTACTTTACTGTAGTACAGTTTGAGGTACTTGTACTTTGCTGTAGTACAGTTTGAGGTACTTGTACTTTACTGTAGTACAGTTTGAGGTACTTGTACTTTGCTGTAGTACAGTTTGAGGTACTTGTACTTTACTGATACAGAGAAATGTTCTTTCTGTTTGTCTGAATCTGAAACATTCAGCAGCTGCATGATGAAAACAGTTTTAATATTTTAACATCACGTCTGTCTCGTTCTCTCTGGATATTTATCATCTGACACATCACAGCTGTTATTTATCAGTTTAATGATGTGATGCTGGAGTCAGACTTTAAAATAATGAAGTGACATTTAAGGACGTCATGATCTCACTGTTTGTTTTTCACTCAAACAGAAAATAAAAGCTCTGTATGATGCAAAAAAAGCTCTTTTACATATTTTGCTTTAATTTGAAGGATTGACAAAACACCTGATTAATGATTAGAGATAATAAAAGAATCGTTAGTTACAGACTTCTTTACCTGCAGGAGTCAGCGCCTGAAAGATTAAACTCAGAGATGAATAAACACTACTGCAGAGCGCCGTCCAGGCAGGGAGTTCTGGTCCTCTGAAATGAGGCCAACGCGGAAGTAACGTAAAACTGCATTCTATCAAAAGGCCACCAGGGGGCGGCCATTTTTCCGTCTCTATACAAGTCAATGGAGAATTCACCAACTTCTCACTTGATTTCTAACCTCAGTAAACGTTTTCAAAATGTGTTTATGGTCTCCATCGCTAGTTTAAAGCCTTCTTCAATGCAGTATGATGTTCATTTGGGACATTTTGGCCTCCCTGATTTTATATGTGACGATAAAGCAGGGTATGCATTAGGGCGTGGCTACGTGGTGATTGACAGGTTGATTGGTTCACAGGTTCAGGAGGGCGCCTCATGCTCCTCCTGATGCCCATATAAGTAGAATCCATGTTTTTATTTTTCCCAGCATGCACCTGAAATTTTCAAGATGGTGCTGCTCAGATCCGATACTATTGGCCTCCGAGCAGCAGTCCACAAACCAATGGGTGACGTCACGGATGTTACGTCCATTGTATAGACAGTCTATGGGAAAAACTGATGAAATCTGTCAAAGAACGTCTCAAAAGCTCAACATGATGTCTGTCAGGCTGCTGCAGAAATGATCTGATGGGTTGAACGTCTCAAGGACGAGTTCACAACGTTTCTAGTGTGTTTATCTCTCTGTAATGATTCCTCCTGTTCATACTGAAGGAGGACTAAATCCACAGTCCTCCTTCTGTGTAGAAATGTATTAAAAAGTTGATCTGAAGCTAATATGAAGCTTCAGTCGTCCGAATGAGTCAAATCAAGTAGATATGCGTTAATGTTACAGTCTTTAAAATTCCTTCACTGTGACAGAAACAGAGATGAGCAAGGAAAGAAGAAAGGAGGGAGGAAGGTAGGGGGGAGGAAAGAAAGAGAGAAGTAGGGGAGGAAGGACAGACGGAAGGAAGGAAGGGAGGAAAGAAGGAACAGTCAAAACAGGCGGGGTCAATTTGACCCGGGAGGACGACAGGAAGGTTAATGAACTATAACAACAACACACAGGTTTAATTTGAACCCAAAGTCGGTCCCAGACTGTTTGTTAGTTTGGTTGTTGTTTGACGGCAGTTTGAGGTCATGATATCTGATTAATCACCTGATCAATGATCTGACTGTCGGATGATTGGTTGGCTTTTGTTGTTTGGGGTCATGGAGATGTCCGAAACGACCCGTAACCGTAAGCTGTCAGCAGCCAATCAGGAGACATATTATTATTATTATTATTAACCCTCCTGTTGTCCTCGAGTCAAGAGAGGGAGGAAGGAAGGAAGGAAAGGAGGGAGGAAGGAAGGAAGAAGGAAGGAAAGGAAGAAGGAAGGAAAGGAGGGAGGAAGGAGGGAAGGAGGGAGGAAGGAGGGAGGAAGGAGGAAGGAAGGAACAATCAAAACAGACGGGGTCAATTTGACCCGGGAGGACAATACGAAGGTTAATGAACTATAAACTGGGCACAAACACTACGGGATTAACCCAAATTGAACCCAAAGTCGGTCCCAAACTGTTTGTTAGTTTGGTTGTTGTTTGACGGCAGTTTGAGGTCATGATGTCTGATTAATCACCTGATCAATGATTTGACTGTCGGATGATTGGTTGGGTTTAGTTGTTTGGGAACATGGAGATCCCTGTATTGACCGTTTGACCAGAGTCAGTGGAATTTGTTCTTGGTTCGACATGGAAAACAACATCCAGACCAGTATGAACAGCAACAACAGACATACAGACGATATATTACGCATTAATAATAATCACAATGTTCCCAGCAGCTCAGTGCAAGATGCAGAAATGAAGGGTTAAGAGGCAGAATTCAGAGTCTGTATTGCTTTTGATGTGTTATAATTAGATTAGAGAAACTTTATCAATCCGCTAAAGGAGAAACTCATTTGCCACCAAACAGCTCATACTTACAACAACACGAACAATACAATCGAATAGATAAAACACAAATAGAAACATGATCTACAGCAGTGGATCAGAGCAACAACTAAAAGTGCTTTCCTTAAGAAATCTGACTGCTGCTGAAACAAAAGAGCTTCTAAAACATTCAGTAGAACCCTGAAAGAGCTTTTAAAGGCTGATAAAGGCATTGTGTAAAGGATAACCTTCAGGGAATAAAGTCGTTTTTAGTTTGGTCCTCGTTCTCGTAATCTGCACTGAGCCTGTTTTTTAATAATATCAGAGTGTACCTGATGTGTTGAGGTTAAAGTGAGATTCTGTAAAATGAAGCTGTTGAAAGAGGAAAGAGTGAAAACAAGAGTCTGTTGGTGATTGTCTGGTCCAAACACTTTCTGACAAACAGAGAAACAAACAGAGTCTGTCCACCTCACTTCAGCACAGGAATGCTGCCGCCGGCCAGAAAGTGTTTGTGTCTTTTCACTTTTAGGTCAGTGGAGCAGAAAACTGGACCAGACCGCTCCAGTCCGACTGTTGAACACAATGACCTGTCAGACGGTCCAGACCTCAACAAAACCCACCCAAACTCGACTCGCATAAATTAGTCTTTGTTAAAAAGAGATTGGATGTGACAGGGACCAGAGGAAAATATAAACTCTTCCACGATGGACCAGAGAATAATCAGTCCTGATCCAGACTCTAGTGGATCTGAACCAGGCGGGGAGCTCCGGTCCTCTGAAATGAGGCCAACGCGGAAGTAACCTAAAACTGCATTCTGTCAAAAGGCCACCAGGGGGGCGACCGTTTTGGTGTCAAAAGGACTTCCGTCTCTATACAAGTCAATGGAGAATTCACCAACTTCTCACTTGATTTCTAACCACAGTAAACGTTTTCAAAATGTGTTTATGGTGTCAATCGCTAGTTTAAAGCCTTCTTCAATGCAGTATGATGTTCATTTGGGACATTTTGGCCTCCCTGATTTTATATGTGACGATAAAGCAGGGTATGCATTAGGGCGTGGCTACGTCGTGATTGACAGGTTGATTGGTTCACAGGTTCAGGAGGGCGCCTCATGCCCCTCCTGATGCCCATATAAGTAGGATCCCTGTTTTTATTTTCCCAGCATGCACCTGAAATGTTCAAGATGGCGCTGCTCAGATCCGATACTATTGGCCTCCGAGCAGCAGTCCACAAACCAATGGGTGACGTCACGGATGTTACGTTCATTTCTTATATGGACAGTCTATGATTTTCTTACAGTCTATGATCTGAACAGACCTTAAAAGACAGAAGAAGCAACACTTACATCATCATGATCCACCAAATAACGAGCAGCAGTAAATTCTACCTCTGCCAAGTGTCAGATGTGATTCAAACCAACCTTTTGGAAGCTGTAGACTTTAATGTTTTATTTTATTACTTTAGATTGTAAGTTGTTCCTAAAGGGCGACACACACACACCGACTGCATAGTTTTGAGTAATTTAATGTCTACATCATAAACCGGTCGATCAAAAGGCCTACATATCACACAGTATCCAAACTGTTGGCATCAAATGTCTGGTCATAATCTTTTTGACTTATTCATTGATCAGATAGTTTATAGACTGTATTTTATTTAGGCAAAGTTCTTGTATGCCCTTTGCCTTCTTTGTCCAGTTTTAAACAACTATTTTGTAGAAGAACATGTTTATATTCCTCAGAGTAGCATATCAAAAAAGACGCAAACCATTGGAAATGGTACCTGAAGCAACACACCAGACGTGTCAACAGTCAGATGTAGTCATGTTACAGTAGCCAGGATGTGTGAATGCAGAGATTCTTCCAAATTCCTCCAGCGCTGACTCTGCAAATAAGGGTACTGTCCTTAATCGCGAACGCCCCAATATTTTGCCCCGGTTCCTCTGTACCCTTTCCCATCTGAAGGACCCAGTCGCGCCAAAGGTCTCCACAGCAATAACTCATATACACATCTTCATGAAATAGCTCCGCCAAGACTGTTTGTTTTGTCATCAAAGTTGAAATGCAGATGGTTTAATTGACCTCTGATTGGGGCGATTCAATTGAAACGAATTGACTTGGCTGTAAATTTTGGTGTCACAAAGGGGAAACTTGTTGAGGGTGAGTTCTCTTTTGCACCAGTTCTGTGGTCAAAGGGTTGTACAAAATAACATTAGGTGTGAAGTCAGGTGAAAGCTTGAAACACACTCACAATAGGTGCCACCTTACCTCACCAAAAGATGTTAATTTATCTGAATGGTCACACTCTGGTAGGCAGAAGGAAAAACCCGCCATCGTTGAGATGGGCAAGACTCTGCAAATGGTACAAATGTGAATAACGGAGAACACTCTGAGTCTTTCCTGGAAGACATTCACAGTGTTGTTCTCTGTTCACGTGAAAACTGACAGAAGTAGTTGTTTGAAGAATGAAAACAGAGAGCTTGTTTTTGGGCGCTGTCCCTCCAATTCTGACGTTCAGATCCTGCTCGAGGACATGCTCTTGGTTTTAAGTGGACCGATGCTTTAATGAGACATAAACAAAAAATCATAACTTTATGTCTGTGTTTGTGTATGATATGATCTTGTTCTCCCTGTAGTCATGTGTGTCCTTCTCTGTCTCTCAGGAATGGTCCAGAAGTTGGACCAGAAGCTCCCGGTTGCCAATGAGTACCTCCTCTTGTCGGGAGGCGTTAGGGAGGGTGTGGTTGATATGGACCTGGACGAGCTGAGCGTCTACGCCCGCGGTACAGACTACGACATGGACTTCACCCTGCTGGTCCCTGCACTCAAACTCCATGACCGTAACCAGCCAGTCACCCTGGACATGAGGCACTCGGCTTTGGGCCACTCCTGGCTCAGCCTCCGCCTCTTCGACGAAGTGACCATCAACAAGTGGAAGGACTGCTGCACTATCGTCGACCACATCAATGGAACCACCAACTACTTCTTCTCACCAACGATGGTGGCCG
The DNA here is from genome assembly GCF_963691925.1 of Scomber scombrus. Classification (NCBI taxonomy): domain Eukaryota; kingdom Metazoa; phylum Chordata; class Actinopteri; order Scombriformes; family Scombridae; genus Scomber; species Scomber scombrus. Next base: position 32,521,749 of record NC_084974.1, on the reverse strand, counting down.
ACTGGTTCTACCAGTCCATCTCTCTTGTGCTGCTGGAGGTGCAGAAGAAGCCGCAGAGAGGGATGCCGAAGGTGGAAAAGGTGGAAAGGAATGGGACAATCATCTCCGTCATTCTTGGAGTCGGCAGCAGCCGAATGCTGTACGACATCGTCCCTGTGGTGTCATTTAAAGGCTGGCCTGCTGTGGCTCAGAGCTGGCTGATGGAGAATCACTTCTGGGATGGTAAGATCACAGAGGAGGAGGTGATCAGTGGCTTCTACCTCGTCCCTGCGTGCTCCTTCAAAGGTCGCAAGGAGAACGAGTGGCGCCTGTCGTTCGCTCGCAGTGAAGTGCAGCTGAAGAAGTGCATCTCAACCAGCCTGATGCAGGCATACCAGGCCTGTAAAGCCATCATTATCAAGCTGCTGTCCCGCCCCAAAGCCATCAGTCCGTACCACCTCCGCAGCATCATGCTATGGGCCTGCGACCGCCTCCCCTCCAACTACCTGTCGCAGGACGACTACTCTGCTCACTTCCTGCTGGGTTTGATCGATGACTTGCAGCACTGCCTCGTCAACAAGATGTGTCCCAATTATTTCATCCCTCAGTGCAACATGCTGGAGCACTTGTCGGACGAGACGGCCATGCTGCACGCCCGCAAACTCTCCTCTGTGCGCTCCGATCCGACCGAGCACCTCCGCACTACCATCGAGCATGCCAAGGCCGCCAACAGGCTGACGGTGGAACTGCAGTGGCGAGGGAGCTCCAACAACCTGCCGTCGCCGCAGTCGGACGCCGGCGGAGAGAACCAGCCCGACGACCGACTGGCCAAGAAGCTGCAGCAGCTGGTGACGGAGAATCCTGGGAAATCCATCTCGGTCTTCATCAACCCGGACGACGTCACACGACCGCACTTCCGTATCGACGACAAGTTTTTCTGAAACTGACAAACGTTCTCCCAGACCTCTTCCTCCTCCTCCTCTTCCTCCTTTTCTCCTTTATCTCTGCCTTCCTTCTCTTGCGCCTGGTGCCCCGCCTCCTCTGAAACTTTATTTTTTACATTTTTTTTATGTTTCTCTGCCACAGAGTAAAGTGAGGTGATCGTGTAGTTGTCTGCCACGATTTTTTTTATTTTTTATTATTATTTTTCTACTTCCCTTCCCCTCTTCCCTCCTCTTTCACTGTGTGCCCTGTGTTTTTTTACCTGCTGAATGCCTTTTCAATAGACAGCTGAATAGCAGCAGGTTGTTTTTAAAACTGAAGGACGAGGCGAAAATCCACCTTTTTAAAATGGAATCCAGCTTCCTACATTATTGGTAGTTTAATGTAATTATCAGGGATCCTGGAAATGAGACGAAAGCAACAACTCCATTAAGAGAAGCTCGTTCACAGACAGTCGAGACACACTGATCAGATCAGAGTGTTTTGTTACAAATCTCAATTAAGAAACATGGAAATAATACTTTCCAGTCATCGTCCTACTTCAGCTCTTCATTTGAGGAGTGATGTAATCGCTGGTTGAGCTGAAGAGAATAAAAACACATGGACATTACAAAAAAGAAAAGTCAGAATATTTAAGTAGTTTGAATTATTAAACATTCAAGCAAAGAAAATTAGGTTGCAAATATGATTTTCAAGCTGTGGAAGCTGATTTCTGCCTTATGATTTTTGTGGCAGATGTTATTCATGAAAGAAATGACGACAAAATAAACATGTTTCAGAAATCAAAATTTAAGAATATATACTTAATTGCATCATAATTAAAGGATTCAGTCATTATTATTTGGCAGAAATGAGCTTCCATATGCAGTAGTTTTATTTTTTTTATGATTTTAAAACTTAAACTTGGACATATAAAACATTTCCACTCAGCTATCATCAAACACTCAGACTGAGTTATTTGAACAGGACTTTTCTCTGTTAGATTGTACCCAGATTGAGGATTTGGGGATGCCAAATGGCTCGTACACAAGTCTTAAACCCAGGAGTAAAGATAACTGAGTTCTGTTTGAAGGTGGATTTTCTTTCCCTCTGAGGAATGTCTGAGCCCCTCTGCGGGCCGATGGTACTAACGTCTTAGAAACTAACTGTAAATAGAATAAGTTGTGCTTAGACAGGAAGATAAATAGAGACTGATGACGTGTGGACTACTTTTTCGTCTAATTTTGCACAGAATGTAAAAAAAAACCCACCACTTTTCCTCTTGATTGTGGACGTTGTGTTCGTCCTGATTGAAAATGATGTATCATATCAGTAGACAGGTGACACTTTACTGCAGAATAATGGTGGTGAAGCTGTTTTTACGGGTTGGAAAAGCAGCAGAAGTTCACAGTGATGCTGCAGGAAAACGTCAGCCGGCAGCTTGTTTTAGAAACGCTCCGTTTGTTAAAATAAGAAGTAAAATTCAGATGAAGGAGACGCAGAAAACTGTGAATATGATGATTGGTGTTATTCTTCCAAAATTTCGTGACAGAAGCAGAGAAAAGTTGGACTTTACGTTGATGTCTCGACGGCTGTTTTCTGCTTAACTAAACTCAGTGAATGTTCTTCGTCATTGTCCACAGATTTCCGATAATACCCGTTAAAACTTAAACAAGTTAACGAGGTTTAAAGAAGTAAAACTGGAAATGCGTTGCTTGTAAAATAAGGTACTTGTGCTCGATGAAAACACGTCCGAAAATGATCCTGTGAAGAGGTTCCTAAAGTTTGACCTACGATACAAATACGGCCGACAGAAATTAATCGATAATACTTCGACACGGTATCGACTTTTAAAATAACAGTCCCGCAAGTGAACAGCTAAATCCACCTTTTGCCATCTAGATGTCTATCCATCCACTCCAAACTGCCACCTCTAAATATGGATATTTCTCACCTTATATTGGGGTTAGGTCTTTAGGGTATCGACCAAGATAAATCGATTCGAAGTCCTATCGAAACGTCTCCCGTCAATCGATACCTGCAATCGATCATTATTATTTAAACAATCCATAGAGACAAACCACCTCCGATACAACATCTAAAATAAAACATTTCCACTTTTATTCAATTAAACCTTAAAAAAAACAGCAGAAACCGTGTATTTAAAAAGTGTGACAGCTGTTAAAACGTCATCTGCTTTAAATTAATGATCAGATGAGTTGTGTTAAGATCTGAGTTATTGTGAAATTATCATCAATATGTATTCAAACAGTGGTATTTTTGCACCTCAGACTCAACAAGAACACATAAGTGATGAGTTTGCATATCTGTGGAGCCAACGGTGCAACATTAAACATATAAATACGGCAAATATGGTCGAGTTCATATATGAAACTACCACTTTTTTGTCTTTATTAAGAAAAAAAGCAGTTTATTTGCACACAACATACAAAACCATATTAATTCTGGCCTCGTATAACCAATAGAAAATAGAGTAAATGTACATGTTATAACTATACATGACCACTAGGGGGCGATAAGGATCTATATAAAGAAAGAAATAACATAGACTAACAAACTGTTTTAATTGCTTTTTGTTGAATTAATGCATTGTTTGAACTCTTGTTGGTTTCTTACCTGTTCATTTAAATTTATGGATATGGAATTTGACCTTTTATTATAATAATAATAAGATTTATCCAAACAGTACATTCTCCCAAAGTAAACACACAGATATCAGACAGTGTTTTTTGCAGCATCACTGTGACATCACTTCCTGTTCTCTGCTGTTTGAACTCCTCTGCTGGTAAAGTGTCATATGTGTAATATTCCTTTTTTAGACATGATATCACTGACATCTCTCACCTTCTATTGTTTTTCTCTGTTATGTTTTATTATGTTGATTGCACATTTCAATAAGCTTCACTGTATCTGAATGACCTCATGTGTTGATGTTGATGTTTTTAAACCTGACTGATGTTTTTATTTTTATTTTTCTGCTCAGCTGCTTTATTTGTGTTTTTATTTGTTTTGTGTTTTAATGGTTTCGACTCTGATTCAACTTAAACCAGCTCAAAGTTATTCTGATGGATGGTTGGTGAAACTCTACAGTAGTTTAAGCTTCCTGTCGTCTGTTCTGACTGGTCCTTCTTTCCTCCCTTCCTTCCTTCCTTCCTTCCTTCCTTCCTCCCTCCTTCCTTCTTTCCTCCCTCCTTTCCTTCCTCCCTCCCTTCCTTCTTTCCTTTCCTCCCTTCCTTCCTTCTTTGCTTTCCTCCCTTCCTTCCTTCTTTCCTTCCTTGCCTTCCTCCCTTCCCTCTTTCCTTTCCTTCCTTCCTCCCTCCCTCCCTCCCTCCCTCCTTCCTTATTTCCTCCCTCCCTTCCTTCTTTCCTTTCCTCCCTTCCTCCCTCCTTTACTTCCTTCTTCCTCTTTTCCTCCCTTCCTCCCTCCTTTCCTTCCTTCCTCCCTCCCTTCCTTCTTTCCTTTCCTCCCTTCCTTCCTTCTTCCTTCCTCGTTCCCTCCCTCCTTTCCTCCCTTCCTTATTTCCTCCATCCTTCCTTCCTCCCTCCTTCCTTCTTTCCTCCCTCCCTTGCCTTCCTCCCTTCCCTCCTTTCCTTCCTTCTTCCTCCTTTCCTTCCTTGCCTTCCTCCCTTCCTTCTTCCTCCTTTCCTTCCTTGCCTTCCTCCCTTCCTTCTTTCCTTTCCTCAGGTTGAGTCAGTTCGGTACGAAGACGAAGTAAATGAGTCTTTTCTACAGTTTCACATGTTTTCAGGTGTTATTTGAAGTCCAGCTGAAGTTATTATGAGGTTTCAGTTGTTTCAGTCGCATAAATCACGTGGATATCATTCAACGTTAGTCTTTCTAGCACCAAAGGGCTGACATCGCTTCTTCTGTTGACATTATATATACAGTCTATGGTCAAGAGTCAAAAATCTGATGTTTGTGAAGCTGCAGCCGGAGAATTATCACATAGTTTACAGTTAGTTTCCTGCTGATGAGCTGATTGTTGGAGCTTTAAATTCCCTTTTTTTTTTTGGCACCTTGAACCTTTCAAGCTGGTTTTGTTGAACGTGAGTCGACTCCGGTTTGTTTCTGTTTCTGTTTTCAGTCCCAAAACATTTCCAGAAATAATGCCAAAAAAATAATAATAATAATCCTGCAGAAATCTGACCGGCAATGTGATCTCATATCCTCATCCTCAAGTGCAATTAGTGAAAACACACACACACACACACACACACAGAAGTACACACACAGAAGTACACACACACACACACACACACACACAGAGGTGTACACACACACACACACAGACACAGACATGCGCACACACAGACAGAAGTACACACACACACAAACACACACATCATGTAGCATTAAGATTAATAGACACTAAACTGGTTTAACCTTCCTGTTGTCATCCCGGGTCAAATTGACCCCGTCTGTCCTTCCTCCCTTCCTTCTTTCCTATGTCCTTCTTTCTTTCCTTCCTCCTTTCCTCTTTTCCTTTCTCCCTCCTTCCTTCCTTCCTTCTTTCCTCCCTCCCGCCCTCCCTCCCTACTACCTTCCTTCCTTCCTTCTTTCCTCCCTCCTTCTTTCCTTCCTTTCATTCTTCCCTTCCTTCTTTCCTTTCCTCCTCCCTTTCTTCCTCCCTCCTTTCCCTCCTTCTTTCCTTCCCTCCCCCCTTCCTCCCTTCCTTCTTTCCTCTGTCCTTCTTTCTTTCCTTCCTCCCTTCCTCTTTTCCTTTCTCCCTCCTTCCTTCCTTCTTTCCTTTCGTTCCTCCCTTCCTTCTTTCCTTTCCTCCCTCCCTTTCTTCCTCCCACCTACCCTCCTTCCTTCCTTCCTCCCTCCTTTCCCTTCTTCCTCCCTTCTTTCCTTGACTTGAGGACAACAGGAGGGTTAATGAAACGGACAGTAGGACACTAACACACACACACTAACACACACACACACACACACACACTAACACACACACACACTCCGAGGTTTTTCACACCATCCAAGTGCCACACACACTCCTGCTCGGTGGAAATGTAATCAACGTGTTGTTCTTCTGAGCTTCATGACCTTTGACCTTACTTACTTTTCTCTCTCTCTGTTGATTGTTTGTTAGGAACCTTTGAACTGTGAGTTTTTATTTTCTCTGTATCTTGCTGCTCTGCTTTATCAAACTTCTGATGATGATGATGATGATGATGATGATGATGGATTTCTTTATGCAAATGTTGACTTTAGATGGGTTGACCCTTCAGATGGCAGCTCCTCCCCCCCGTCTGTAAAGGTTCTCCACTTTACTTCACTGTACAGTAGAGTCATGATAAATCTTTTAACCAGAAAGTCTCAAGTCTGTTTGTTTCTGTCTGTTTATCATCATGCTTCACCTTTAACCCCTACTGGTGTCCTCAAGGCAAGGAAGGAAGGGAGGGAGGAAAGGAGCTAGGGAGAAAGGAAGGAAGGGAGGAAGGATGAAGGAAGGAAAGGAGGGAGGGAAGGAAAGGAGGAAGAAGGGAGGTAGGGAGGAAGGAAAGGAGGGAGGACGAAGGGAGGAAAGACAGGAAAGGAGGAAGAAGGAAGGAAAGAAGGGAGGTAGGGAGGAAGGAAAGGAGGGAGGACGAAGGAAGGACCTTTCCTTAGGAAGGAAGGAGAGAAGGGAAGGATGGAAAGGAGGAAGGAAGGAAAGGAGGTTGGGAGGAATGAAAGATAGAGGAAGGAGGGAGGGAGAAATGAAAAGAGGAATGAAAGAAGGACAGAGCAAATAAGAAAGGGAGGAATGAAGGAAGAAAGGGGGATGTAAGAAGGAAGGGATTAAAGAGAGGAGGGATGGAAGAAGGGAAGGAAGGAAGGACAGAAGAAGGAGGGATGGAGAAATGAAAAGAGGAAGGAAAGAAGGACAGAGGAAGGAAGGAAGAAAGGGGATGTAGGAAGGGAAGAAAGAGAAGGAGGAAGGAACAGTCAAAACAGACAGGGTCAGTTTGACCCGGGAGGACGACAGGAAGTTAATCAGGTTGTATTTATGGCTTTCTGTGTTTTTGTCTGTTTAACTAAATTAAAACGTAGCTGCATCCACTTGTTTAGGAGACGCTGTGACATCAGAGTCATTTTCTGACATACGTAAATCACGATGTCATCTGCATAGCGGAGATAATTATGGTTGGGTATCGTTTAGGTTTTATCCGATACCGGTGCCAAACCGGTACTTATGAAACAGTGCCGGTGTTTAAACCCTCCTGTTGTCCTCGAGTCAAGGAAAGAAGGAAGAAGGAAAGATGGAAGGATGGAAGGAAGGAAGGATTGATGGAACGTAGGAAAGCAGGGAGGAAAAGAAAGAAGGAAGGAAGGATGGATGGAACGTAGGAAAGGAGGGAGGAAAAGAAGAAGGATGGATGGATGGAACGTAGGAAAGCAGGGAGGAAAAGAAAGAAGGAAGGATGGATGGAACGTAGGAAGGAAGGAAAGATCGAAGGGAGGAAGAAGGAAGGAAAGGAGGGAGGGAGGGAGGACAGAAGGAAGGAGGGAGGAAGGAAGGGAAAAGAAAGAAGGATGGAAGGGAGGAAGAAGGAAGGAAAGGAGAGAAGGAGGAAGGAAGGAAAGGAAGGAGGAAGGAAGGAAAGGAAGGAGGGAGGACAGACGGAAAGAAAAAAGGAAGTCAAAACAGACGGGGTCAATTTGACCCGGAGGACGACAACATAGAAACTTTGTCCAGAACGGTGCCTTTTTATTTTCTAAAGGCATTTTATAAAGTGAAAGTCTTAACTGAATATTAATTTAAATCCTAAATAATATAAATACAACTTAGACTAAGAAATAAATTAACCAATATAAAATAAATCTGTCTGACTTCCTTCCATGCAGGTGAAAAACTCTCCTCCTCTCATCTTCCCCTCTCCTCCTCCTCCTCCTCCTCCTCCTCCTCCTCGTCCTCCTCACGTCCTCCTCTCTCCTCCTCCTCTCCTCTTCCCTTCTCCTCCTCCTCTCTCCTCCTCACGTCCTCCTCTCTTCTCTCGTCTGTCTCCTGCTGCGCTCCTCTCCTCTCTTCCTCCTCTCTTCCTCCTCTCCTTTCTTCTCTTCTCTCCTCTCCTTTATGTCTTTTCCAGCTTCCTGTTGTCTCAGCACCTGTCCTCCTCCACCTGTGCTCCTCTCCTCCTCTCCTCCTCTCTTCCTCCCCGTCTGTCTCCTGCAGTGCTCCTCTCTTCCTCCTACTCACCACCATCACACCGGTCGCCGTGCCAACCAGAGCCCATCCATCATCACCATATGCTGCGATTCGGCCTGAAACGCTGCAAATATCCCCTCAGAAATATCCCAGTGTCATCACTAATAAAGGCGGGAAACACTTTAAATGGTTAATTCAGTCTCATGTTGGTGATGTCATCATCCTTTCTTTCTTTCTTTCTTTTTCTCCTCTTTCTTTCTTTCTTCTTTCTTTCTTCTTTCTTTCTTTCTTTCTTCTTTCTTTCTTCTTTGTCCTCTTCCTCTTTCTTTCGTCTTCTCTTCTCTTTCTCCTTTCTCTTTCTTCTTCTTTCTTTTCTTCTTCTCCTTTCTCTTTCTTTCCTTCTTTCTTCTTTCTCTCATCCTCCTACTTCGTGTTCTTTCTTTCTTTCTTTCCTCCTTCCTCCTTTCTTCTTCTTTCTTTCTTTCCTTCTTCTTTCTTCTTTCTCTTCCTCCTTTCTTTCTTTCTTTCATTCTTTCTTTCTTTCTCTTCCTCCTTTCTTTCTTTCTTTCTTTCTTTCTTTTCTTTCCTTCTTTCTTTCATTCTTTCTTTCCTCCTTCTTCTAGTTTCACATGTTTAACTCAGTCTCATGTTGGTGATGTCATCATCCTCTCTGCTCTAATGTCTTAATGCTTAACGTTGGGTCGATGATGTGTGTGTGTGTGTGTGTGTGTGTGTGTGTGTGTGTGTGTGTGTGTGTGTGTGTGTGTGTGTGTGTGTGTGTGTGTGGGTCGATGATGTTTGTATTATCTCTGAAAGCGTTCAGCTCCTCAGAGTACGGAAGTGTTTCCTGGAAGGATTTTAATGTGATGCGTTCACTGACAGCGCAGAAAATCAGAGAAAGTTTAGGGTGGAAGAAGCTTTCTTTCTTTCTTTCTTTCTTTCTTTCTTTCTTTCTTTCTTTCTTTCTTTCTTTCTTTCTTTCTTTCTTTCTTTCTTTCTCCTTTATCTTTCTTTCTTTCTTTCTCCTTTATCTTCTTTCTTTCTTTCTTTCTTTCTTTCTTTCTCCTCTTCCTCCTTTATCTTTCTTTGTCTTTCTTTCTCCTCTTCCTCCTTTATCTTTCTTTCTTTCTCCTCTTCCTCTTTTACCTTTCTTTCTTCCTCCTCTTCCTCCTTTATATTTCTTTACTCCTTTCTTTCTTTCTTTCTTTCTTTCTTTCTTTCTTTCTTTCTTTCTTTCTTTCTTTCTTTCTTTTTCCTCCTTTATCTCTCTTTCTTTCTCCTCTTCCTCCTTTATATTTATTAACTCCTTTCTTTCTTTATTTTTCCTCCTTTATCTTTCTTTCTTTCTTTCTTTCTTTCTGCTTTTAAATCTAGTTTAACTGATTTATTCATTCATCATCTTACCAACACTTATTTATATAAGTTGCTGCTTCCACAAGGACAAAACGTCTCTTTGTTATCTCATATTTTATGATTATAAAGATAAATTAACTTGTTATATTATGTAAATGATGTAAAACACTTTGCTGCTCATGAAGAAGTGATGATATTAAGAAGTGCCAGCTGGTGGAAGGAGGATGAAAAGAAGAGCAGAGGAGTTTTTATCTTTCCCGCTGAGATAAAGAATCTGTGTTAATGAGAAACTGCTGAAGTCAGCTCGTTCTGTCTCTAATGGATCATCATCACGTTCCTTATTAAAGGGGGGGGGGGGGGGGGAGGTGTGTGGGGGGGAGGGAGTGTGTGTGGGGGGGGGGGGAAGGTGTGTGCGTGAAGGTGGGTGTGTGCGTGTGGGTGTGTGTATGAAGGTGTGTGTGTGTAGGTGTGTATGTGTGTGTGTGTGTGTAGGTATGTGTGTGTAGGTATATGTGTGTGTGTGTGTGTGTAGGTGTGTGGGTGTGTGAGTTTGGGTGTGTAGGTGTGTGTGTGTGTGAAGGTGTGTGCGTGTGTGTGTAGGTGTGTGCGTGTGTGTGTGTAGGTGTGTGTGTAGGTATGTGTGTGTGTAGGTGTGTTTAGGTGTGTGTGTGTGTGTGTGGGTATGTGTGTGTGTAGGTATGTGTGTGTGTGTGTGTGTGTGTAGGTATGTGTGTGTGTGTGTGTGTAGGTGTGTGTGTAGGTGTGTGTGTGTGTGTGTGTGTAGGTATGTGTGTGTGTGTGTGTGTGTGTGTATGTGTGTGTGTGTATGTATGTGTGTGTGTAGGTGTGTGTGTGTGTGTGTGTGTGTGTGTGTGTGTGTGTGTAGGTGTGTGTGTAGGTATGTGTGTGTAGGTGTGTGTGTGTGTGTAGGTGTGTGTGTAGGTGTGTGTGTGTGTGTGTGTGTGTGTAGGTATGTGTGTGTGTGTGTATGTGTGTGTGTGTGTGTGTATGTGTGTGTGTGTAGGTATGTGTGTGTGTGTAGGTGTGTGTGTGTGTGTGTGTAGGTGTGTGTGTAGGTATGTGTGTGTAGGTGTGTGTGTGTGTAGGTGTGTGTGTGTGTGTGTGTAGGTGTGTGTGTGTGTGTGTGATTGTCAGCAAAATGGAAGAAAAGAAGCTTTAGCTTCAGTTAGTTAGATAAATATCAGTCCTGACCTTTTGACCCCTGATATTATATTATACTGTAACACAGATAGCATCTTCATCATCATCATCATCATCATCATCATCATCATCATCAACATTATTTATTTATGGACAATAACAAAGATGACTTGTCCAAACATATGAAGATGACACTGAGCTTTAATAAGTTTCTCTCTTATATTAAAGCTGAATTATAGAAGATTATCATTTATATAATATTACCTTTTATCTTTATTTATAATTTTCATATATAAATAGTTGTTATCGTGTCTGTGTGATGTAATGATGTTGGTGTCATGATGTCTGTATGAATAAAAACTGTTTAATATTAATAATAATAAAAACTCCATCATCATCATCATCATCATCATCATCTTCATGTTTTATTTTAAAAGTACAACAACACAGTGCTGCTGATGAGATTAAAAATATTTAATACAAAATAAAAACTCATGCAATGACAGAAACATTAAAATAAATAATAGCAAGAATAAATAAAAAGAGCTGAATATAATAATTAGTTTGACTTCATCATCATCATCATCATCATCATCACGTTTTTTTAAGAAAACTTTATTCAACAAATAACAACAAGCAACAGCAGGTACAAAACAATACAAATAATGATTATAAAAGTATTTATATAATAAGGAATAAAAAATTTAAAAATATACATAATAATAATAATAATAATGATAATTTAATGATAATGATAATTTAAAAAAATAATGATTATAATAATATTAAAATAATAATAATAATAATTTCGTTGTACATATTACTGACAATAAAGATTATGGTGATTTTGAATAATAATATAAAATATTATAATAAAATAAAAGTTAAATTTAAAGGAAGTGAATACTTCTATATACTATTATAAGAATAAATAATAATAATAATTCATATAAATGATAATAATTAATTTGACCTCTTCCTCCTCTTCATCTTCATGTCACCTTAAAAACTCCTCCGGACGGTGACGTCACTCCTGTGCTTTCCTGGCTCGAGCTGCAGCAACACGGCGCGTGCAGAGAGAGAGAGAGCGAGAGAGAGAGCGAGAGAGAGCGAGAGAGACAGGGAGCAGCAGTAGCGCGCGGACACGGACAGGTGAACGCACGAGCCTCAAAACGTCCGCAGGAGGGAAAAAAAACAAAACGAGGAGGAATCCTTTTAATTTATTGTTTCCTGTTCTTCTTCATCATCTCCGGTGCCTCCCTCCTCTTCCTCCTCTTCCTCATCGTCCTCCTCTTCCTCCTCCTCTCTTCTCTCTTCTCTCTCTCCTCTCTCTTCTGACTGTCTCGCGCTGGGTATTGATCTATCAGCAGCTGATTGATCACTTCTCTTCTGGACTCGACGTTTGTAGGACGCGGGAAAAAGCAGGCAGGTGGATTTTTAGCCAAGCAGATCAGAACCGAGCCGAACCGAACCGAGCTGAGAACAGCCGAACCGAGCCGACAATAGCCGAGCCGAGCCGAACCGAGCCGAACCCCGGAGATGGAGATCATCAAAGAGAAAACACCGGCAGCAGGTAGGAGAGGCTGGAAGTTTCCCTGCTGCGGGAAAGAAGGGATGATGGAGGGATGATGGAGGGAGGACGGAGGGAGGGATGGTGGGATGGAGGGAAGTTGGAAGGGTGGAGACGCTCGATGATGGGATGGATGGATGTGGGGGAGTGATGCATGTTGGGTAGAAGTGTACTGCGGTGAATGCAGCTGCACCGAGAGAGAGAGAGAGAGAGAGAGGTGTGGTTATTATGGGATGGGGTGCAGTGTGTGTGTGCGTGTGTGCGTGTGTGTGTGTTTGCGTGTGTGCATATGTGTGTGTGCGTGTGTTTGTGCGTATGTGTGTTTTTAACCACCGAGAGAAGAAGAAGAGTCTGATGCAGCAAAACACAGAGAGACAGACAGGTGGGACGAGACAGAAAGAGAGAGAAAGAGAGAGACAGCGTGATGCAGACAGACGTGAAAGAGTGAAAGAGAGACGGACAGTAGGACAGAGAGAGAGAGAGAGAGAGAGAGACGGGGAAAGAGGCTGAGAAGCAGACAGGTAGATAGAGAGACAGATATAAGGACATAGAGAGAGAGAGAGACAGGAGGACAGAAAGACAGATATGAAGGCTGAGAGACAGACAGGAGGGTTAAAATGCAGACAGGTGAGAGTAAAGAGAGACAGACAACAGGACAGAGAGACAGGTGAGAGGTTATAGAAGCAGACCGGACGGCAGAAAGACAGATATAAGGACAGAGAGAGAGAGACAGGAGTAAAGAGGCAGACAGGTGAGGGGACAGATAACAGGACAGAGAGACAGGTGTAAGTATTGTGAGAGAGACGGGAAAGGGGCTGAGAAGCAGACAGGACAGTAGAAAGACAGACAGTTAGATAAAGAGACTGATATAAGGACAGAGAGAGAGACAGTAGGGCAGAGAGACAGACAGATGAGGGGACACAGACAGAGAGAGATAGAGAGAGAGACGGGAGTAAAGAGAGAGACATGAGGACAGATATGAAGGCTGAGAGGACAGACAGGTGAGAGTGAAGAGAGACAGACAGGATGGCAGAAAGACAGATATGAGGACAGACAGACAGGCAGCTGGGCTAAGAGGGTGGCATGTTGCAGACAGACAGCTGAGAGGACAGACAGGTGGATAGAGAGACAGACAACAAGGTGGACAAGCTGATGTGAGACAGATAACAGGACAGAGAGAGAGAGACAGGAAAGAGGCTGAGAGACAGGTGAGATGTTAGAGAGCACTGAACACTAAGCATGTGTGTAACCAGGGTCAGTGAACGCCTCGTAGTAACCAGGGTCAGCGAACGCCTCGTAGTAACCAGGGTCAGAGAACGCCTCGTAGTAACCAGGGTCAGCGAACGCCTCGTAGTAACCAGGGTCAGCGAACGCCTCGTAGTAACCAGGGTCAGCGAACGCCTCGTAGTAACCAGGGTCAGCGAACGCCTCGTAGTAACCAGGGTCAGCGAACGCCTCGTAGTAACCAGGGTCAGCGAACGCCTCGTAGTAACCAGAGTCTGCGAACGCCTCGTAGTTATCAGGGTCAGCGAACGCCTCGTAGTAACCAGGGTCAGCGAACGCCTCGTAGTAACCAGGGTCAGCGAACGCCTCGTAGTTACCAGGGTCAGCGAACGCCTCGTAGTAACCAGGGTCAGCGAACGCCTCGTAGTAACCAGGGTCAGCGAACGCCTCGTAGTAACCAGGGTCAGCGAACGCCTCGTAGTACCCAGGGTCAGTGAACGCCTTGTAGTAACCAGGGTCAGCGAACGCCTCGTGGTAACCAGGGTCAGGGAACGCCTCGTAGTAACCAGGGTCAGCGAACGCCTCGTAGTAACCAGGGTCAGCGAACGCCTCGTAGTAACCAGGGTCAGCGAACGCCTCGTAGTACCCAGGGTCAGTGAACGCCTTGTAGTAACCAGGGTCAGCGAACGCCTCGTGGTAACCAGGGTCAGGGAACGCCTCGTAGTAACCAGAGTCTGCGAACGCCTCGTAGTTATCAGGGTCAGCGAACGCCTCGTAGTAACCAGGGTCAGTGAACGCCTCATAGTAACCAGGGTCAGTGAACGCCTCGTGGTACCCGGGGTCAGTGAACGCCTCGTAGTAACCAGGGTCAGCGAACGCCTCGTAGTAACCAGTGTCAGTGAACGCCTCATAGTAACCAGGGTCAATGAACGCCTCATAGTAACCAGGGTCAGTGAACGCCTCGTGGTACCCGGGGTCAGTGAACGCCTCGTAGTAACCAGGGTCAGCGAACGCCTCGTAGTAACCAGGGTTAGCGAATGCCTCGTAGTACCCAGGGTCAGTGAACGCCTCGTAGTAACCAGGGTCAGTGAACGCCTCGTAGTAACCAGGGTCAGTGAACGCCTCGTCATTGAAAGGAAACTGCAGATTCATTTCTACATTTAATCAATAATCAATGAAAGCATGTGAGAAGTTTAAAGGGAAAAATCACTATTTGGTGGAGCTGTTAACAACTCAGACATCTGAAATGTGCTGTTTGGTTTCATCTTTAACAATGTGTTGTATTTATAAAGCTTGTTATATATATATATATATATATATATATATATATATATATATATATATATATATATATATAATATATATATATATATATATATATATATATATATATTATATTATATTATCCATTGTGTCAAATCTGCATCTGAAAAGTAACTAAAGCTGTCAAATAAATATAGTGGAGTAGAAAGTAGCATCACATGGAAATACTACAGTAAAGTACAAGTACCTCAAACTGTACTACAGTAAAGTACAAGTACCTCAAACTGTATTACAGTAAAGTACCTCAAACTGTACTACATTAAAGTACAAGTACCTCAAACTGTACTACGGTAAAGTACAAGTACCTCAAACTGTACTACATTAAAGTACAAGTACCTCAAACTGTACTACGGTAAAGAACAAGTACCTCAAACTGTACTACGGTAAAGTACAAGTACCTCAAACTGTACTGCAGTAAAGTACAAGTACCTCAAACTGTACTACAGTAAAGTACAAGTACCTCTAACTATACTACAGTAAAGTACAAGTACCTCAGACTGTACTGCAGTAAAGTACAAGTACCTCTAACTGTACTACAGTAAAGTACAAGTACATCAGACTGTACTACAGTAAAGTACAAGTACCTCAGACTGTACTACAGTAAAGTACAAGTACCTCTAACTATACTACAGTAAAGTACAAGTACCTCAGACTGTACTACAGTAAAGTACAAGTACCTCTAACTGTACTACAGTAAAGTACAAGTACCTCTAACTGTACTACAGTAAAGTACAAGTACCTCAAACTATACTAGAGTAAAGTACAAGTACCTCAAACTGTACTACAGTAAAGTACAAGTACCTCAAACTGTACTGCAGTAAAGTACAAGTACCTCAAACTGTACTACATTGAAGTACAAGTACCTCTAACTGTAATACGGTAAAGTACAAGTACCTCAAACTGTACTACGGTAAAGTACAAGTACCTCAAACTGTACTGCAGTAAAGTACAAGTACCTCAAACTGTACTACATTGAAGTACAAGTACCTCAAACTGTACTGCAGTAAAGTACAAGTACCTCAAACTGTACTACATTGAAGTACAAGTACCTCAAACTGTACTACAGATTTATTAGATTTATTATATTAACGTTAGAGTATCGGCTGCTGTGATTGGTCGGTTGGACTGAGACTAAGGTATCGGCTGCTGTGATTGGTCGGTTGGACTGAGACTAAGGTATCGGCTGCTGTGATTGGTCGGTTGGACTGAGACTAAGGTATCGGCTGCTGTGATTGGTCTATTGGACTGAGACTAAGGTATCGGCTGCTGTGATTGGTCGGTTGGACTGAGACTCAGAGCTGTGCTGATGTTGTTGAAACGTCGTCTGAATGTTTTTATGGAGTAGAGAGTGAGTCAGCTTTCTGAGTGTGATACAGTAAACAGGATAAACGCTGTGTAACATCATCATGAGCACGGAGCTGCTGATGAGCTGCTGCAGCATCACATCAGCAGCTCATCAGCAGCTCATCAGCAGCTCGCCTCACGCTGCATGTCTCTATCTGCAGGATTAAACACCTGCAGGAATCAGCTGATTGTATTATTAAACATACGGAGAGGAAACGTCTAGTTTGCAGTGTTGATTTAAAGGAATGCTGAGCAGCTCTGCACAGTCGCCATATCTGTTAATAAATGGTGAATTCCTCCTTTATAATCTGCATGGTTTCAGTAATCCTATAATAAAACCCTGACATACTGTGTTTAATACATCTTAGAACTGTAAAAACATCATATACACATTTATATTAGCTGGACTTTTCCTGATGTGACTCATAGTTTACATAAATATAAATAAAATGCATCATTTTTTAAACTTTTTTGCATTAACATATGTTGAATTTTTCATATTCAATAAAATGATGTTGATATATTGGCTGATAATCTTATATATATATATATATATTTATATTTATATATATAAATATAAATATATATATATATATATATATATATATATATATATATATATATATATATATATATAAAAAATATATATATGTGATGATCCCTCAAATGTAATGAATGTATGATATTGTTCAGTTGTTTTTAGAGAGTTTTACATGGACACAAAGTAACAATAACAACAGGCAGCACCATAGTAACCATAGTAACCATAGTAACCATAGTAACCGTATATCTCATCATGGGTCAGCAGGTTACATGGGGGGTTCAGACTAGAGGATGACACCCTTTCTTTATGATATGTGACATACTGAGTGGGATGAAGGTAAAGAAGGGATGAAGGTAAAGAAGGGATGAAGGGGTGAAGGTAAAGAAGGGATGAAGGTAAAGAAGGGATGAAAGGATGAAGGTAAAGAAGGGATGAAGGTAAAGAAGGGATGAAGGTAAAGAAGGGATGAAGGTAAAGAAGGGATGAAGGTAAAGAAGAGATGAAGGTAAAGAAGGGGTGAAGGTAAAGAAGGGATTAAGGTAAAGAAGAGATGAAGGTAAAGAAGAGATGAAGGTAAAGAAGGGATGAAGGTAAAGAAGGGATGAAGGTAAAGAATGGATGAAAGTAAAGAAGGGATGAAGGTAAAGAAGGGATGAAGGTAAAGAAGGGATGAAGGTAAAGAATGGATGAAAGTAAAGAAGGGATGAAGGTAAACAAAGAGTGAAGGTAAAGAAGGGATGAAGGTAAAGAAGGGATGAAGGTAAAGAAGGGATGAAGGTAAAGAAGGGATGAAGGTAAAGAAGAGATGAAGGTAAAGAAGGGGTGAAGGTAAAGAAGGGATTAAGGTAAAGAAGAGATGAAGGTAAAGAAGGGATGAAGGTAAAGAAGGGATGAAGGTAAAGAAGAGATGAAGGTAAAGAAGGGATGAAGGTAAAGAAGGGATGAAGGTAAAGAATGGATGAAAGTAAAGAAGGGATGAAGGTAAAGAAGGGATGAAGGTAAAGAAGGGATGAAGGTAAAGAAGGGATGAAGGGATGAAGGTAAACAAAGAGTGAAGGTAAAGAATGGATGAAAGTAAAGAAGGGATGAAGGTAAACAAAGAGTGAAGGTAAAGAAGGGATGAAGGTAAAGAAGGGATGATGGTAAAGAAGGGATGAAGGTAAACAAAGAGTGAAGGTAAAGAAGGGATGAAGGTAAAGAAGAGATGAAGGTAAAGAAGGGATGAAAGTAAAGAAGGGATGAAGGTAAAGAAGGGGTGAAGGTAAAGAAGGGATGAAGTTAAAGAAGGGATGAAAGTAAAGAAGGGGTGAAGGTAAAGAAGGGATGAAGGTAAAGAAGGGATGAAGGTAAAGAAGGGATGAAGGTACAGAAGAGATGAAGGTAAAGAAGGGATGAAGATAAAGAAGGGATGAAGGTAAAGAAGGGATGAAGATAAAGAAGGGATGAAGGTAAAGAAGAGATGAAGGTAAAGAAGGGATGAAGGTAAAGAAGGGATGAAGGTAAAGAAGGGATGAAGGTAAAGAAGGGATGAAAGTAAAGAAGGGATGAAAGTAAAGAAGGGATGAAGGTAAAGAAGGGATGAAGGTAAAGAAGGGATGAAGGTACAGAAGAGATGAAGGTAAAGAAGGGATGAAGATAAAGAAGAGATGAAGGTAAAGAAGGGATGAAGGTACAGAAGGGATGAAGATAAAGAAGGGATGAAGGTAAAGAAGGGATGAAGGTAAAGAAGAGATGAAGGTAAAGAAGGGATGAAGGTAAAGAAGAGATGAAGGTAAAGAAGGGATGAAGATAAAGAAGAGATGCAGGTAAAGAAGGGATGAAGGTAAAGAAGGGATGAAGGGATGAAGGTAAAGAAGGGATAGAGGTAAAGAAGGGATGAAGGTAAAGAAGGGATGAAGGTACAGAAGAGATGAAGGTAAAGAAGGGATGAAGATAAAGAAGGGATGAAGGTAAAGAAGGGATGAAGATAAAGAAGGGATGAAGGTAAAGAAGGGATGAAGGTAAAGAAGGGATGAAGGTAAAGAAGGGGTGAAGGTAAAGAAGGGATGAAGGTAAAGAAGGGATGAAGGTGTTAAAGAAGGGATGAAGGTAAAAAAGGGGATGAAGGTAAAGAAGGGATAAAGGTAAAGAAGGGATGAAGGTAAAGAAGAGATGAAGGTAAAGAAGAGATGAAGGTAAAGAAGGGATGAAGGTAAAGAAGGGATGAAGGTAAAGAAGGGATGAAGGTAAAGAAGGGATAAAGGTAAAGAAGGGATGAAGGTAAAGAAGGGATGAAGGTAAAGAAGGGATGAAGGGATGAAGGTAAAGAAGGGATGAAGGTAAAGAAGGGGTGAAGGTAAAGAAGGGATGAAGGTAAAGAAGGGATGAAGGTAAAGAAGGGATGAAGGTAAAGAAGGGATGAAGGTAAAGAAGAGATGAAGGTAAAGAAGGGATGAAGGTAAAGAAGGGATGAAGGTAAAGAAGAGATGAAGGTAAAGAAGGGATAAAGGTAAAGAAGGGATGAAGGTAAAGAAGGGATGAAGGTAAAGAAGGGATGATGGTAAAGAAGAGATGAAGGTAAAGAAGGGATGAAGTTAAAGAAGGGATGAAGGTAAAGAAGGGATGATGGTAAAGAAGAGATGAAGGTAAAGAAGGATGAAGGTAAAGAAGAGATGAAGGTAAAGAAGGGATGAAGATAAAGAAGGGATGAAGGTAAACAAGGATGATGGTAAAGAAGAGATGAAGGTAAAGAAGGGATGAAGGTAAAGAAGAGATGAAGGTAAAGAAGGGATGATGGTAAAGAAGAGATGAAGGTAAAGAAGGGATGAAGGTAAAGAAGAGATGAAGGTAAACAAGGGATGAAGGTAAAGAAGGGATGAAGGTAAAGAAGGGATGAAGGTATGAAGGTAAAGAAGGGATGAAGGTAAAGAAGAGATGAAGGTAAAGAAGGGATGAAGGTAAAGAAGAGATGAAGGTAAAGAAGAGATAAAGGTAAAGAAGAGATGAAGGTAAAGAAGAGATGAAGGTAAAGAAGAGATGAAGGTAAAGAAGGGATGAAGGTAAAGAAGGGATGAAGGTAAGAAGGGATGATGGTAAAGAAGAGATGAAGGTAAAGAAGGGATGAAGGTAAAGAAGAGATGAAGGTAAAGAAGGGATGAAGGTAAAGAAGAGATGAAGGTAAAGAAGAGATGAAGGTAAAGAAGGGATGAAGGGATGAAGGTAAAGAAGGGATGAAGGTAAAGAAGGGATGAAGGTAAAGAAGAGATGAAGGTAAAGAAGAGATGAAGGTAAAGAAGGGATGAAGGTAAAGAAGGGATGAAGGTGAAGAAGGGATGAAGGTAAAGAAGGGATGAAGGTAAAGAAGAGATGAAGGTAAACAAGGGATGATGGTAAAGAAGAGATGAAGGTAAAGAAGGGATGAAGGTAAAGAAGAGATGAAGGTAAACAAGGGATGATGGTAAAGAAGAGATGAAGGTAAACAAGGGATGAAGGTAAAGAAGGGATGAAGGTATGAAGGTAAAGAAGGGATGAAGGTAAAGAAGAGATGAAGGTAAAGAAGGGATGAAGGTAAAGAAGAGATGAAGGTAAAGAAGAGATAAAGGTAAAGAAGAGATGAAGGTAAAGAAGGGATGAAGGTAAAGAAGGGATGAAGGTAAAGAAGAGATGAAGGTAAAGAAGGGATGAAGGTAAAGAAGGGATGAAGGTAAAGAAGAGATGAAGGTATGAAGGTAAAGAAGGGATGAAGGTAAAGAAGGGATGAAGGTAAAGAAGGGATGAAGGGATGAAGGTAAAGAAGAGATGAAGGTAAAGAAGGGATGAAGGGGTGAAGGTAAAGAAGGGATGAAGGTAAAGAAGAGATGAAGGTAAAGAAGGGATGAAGGGGTGAAGGTAAAGAAGGGATGAAGGTAAAGAAGGGATGAAGGTAAAGAAGAGATGAAGGTAAAGAAGGGATGAAGGTAAAGAAGAGATGAAGGTATGAAGGTAAAGAAGGGATGAAGGTAAAGAAGAGATGAAGGTATGAAGGTAAAGAAGGGATGAAGGTAAAGAAGGGATGAAGTAAAGAAGGGATGAAGGTAAAGAAGAGATGAAGGTAAAGAAGGGATGAAGGTAAAGAAGAGATGAAGGTATGAAGGTAAAGAAGGGATGAAGGTAAAGAAGGGATGAAGGTAAAGAAGGGATGAAGGTAAAGAAGAGATGAAGGTAAAGAAGGGATGAAGGTAAAGAAGGGATGAAGATAAAGAAGGGATGAAGGTAAAGAAGAGATGAAGGTAAAGAAGGGATGAAGGTAAAGAAGGGATGAAGGTAAAGAAGAGATGAAGGTAAAGAAGGGATGAAGGTAAAGAAGAGATGAAGGTAAAGAAGGGATGAAGGTAAAGAAGGGATGAAGGTAAAGAAGAGATGAAGGTATGAAGGTAAAGAAGGGATGAAGGTAAAGAAGGGATGAAGGTAAAGAAGGGATGAAGGGATGAAGGTAAAGAAGAGATGAAGGTAAAGAAGGGATGAAGGTAAAGAAGAGATGAAGGTAAAGAAGGGATGAAGGTAAAGAAGAGATGAAGGTATGAAGGTAAAGAAGGGATGAAGGTAAAGAAGAGATGAAGGTAAAGAAGAGATGAAGGTATGAAGGTAAAGAAGGGATGAAGGTAAAGAAGGGATGAAGGTAAAGAAGGGATGAAGGTAAAGAAGAGATGAAGGTAAAGAAGGGATGAAGGTAAAGAAGGGATGAAGATAAAGAAGGGATGAAGGTAAAGAAGAGATGAAGGTAAAGAAGGGATGAAGGTAAAGAAGGGATGAAGGTAAAGAAGAGATGAAGGTATGAAGGTAAAGAAGGGATGAAGGTAAAGAAGGGATGAAGGTAAAGAAGGGATGAAGGTAAAGAAGAGATGAAGGTAAAGAAGGGATGAAGGTAAAGAAGAGATGAAGGTAAAGAAGGGATGAAGGTAAAGAAGGGATGAAGGTAAAGAAGGGATGAAGGGATGAAGGTAAAGAAGGGATGAAGGTAAAGAAGGAATGAAGGTAAATAAGGAATGAAGGTAAAGAAGAGATGAAGGGATGAAGGTAAAGAAGGGATGAAAGTAAAAAGGGATGAAGGTAAAGAAGGATGAAGGTAAAGAAGGGATGAAGGTAAAGAAGGGATGAAGGTAAAGAAGGGATGAAGGTAAAGAAGGAATGAAGGTAAAGAAGGGATGAAGGTAAAGAAGGAAAGAAGGAATGAAGGTAAAGAAGGGATGAAGGTAGAAGGAAGAGGATGAAGGTAAAGAAGGGATGAAGGTAAAGAAGGGATGAAGAGAGAAGAGGAAGGTAAGAAGGATGAAGTAAAGAAGGATGAAGGTAAGAAGGGATGAAGGTAAAGAAGGGATGAAGGTAAAGAAGGGATGAAGGTAAAGAAGGGATGAAGGTAAAGAAGGGATGAAGGTAAAGAAGGGATGAAGGTAAGGTAAGAAGGAATGAAGGTAAATAAGAATGAAGGTAATGAAGGTAAGAGGATGAAGGTAAAGAAGGGATGAAGTAAAAAGGGATGAAGGTAAAGAAGGATGAAGGTAAAGAAGGGATGAAGGTAAAGAAGGGATGAAGGTAAAGAAGGGAATGAAGGTAAAGAAGGGATGAAGGTAAAGAAGGGATGAAGGTAAAGAAGGGAATGAAGGTAAAGAAGGGATGAAGGAAAGACGGGCTGAAGTAAAGAAGGGATGAAGGTAAGAGAGTAAGGTAAAGAAGGTAAAGTCGGATGAAGGTAAGAAGAGGATGAAGGTAAAGAAGGATGAAGGTAAAGAAGGGATCGAGGTAAAGAAGCTCTGTACAAGGCTCCGTGCATCTGACCCTGAGCAGGGAAGCCCGTACCCAGCCGTTATGCCTTACCGCGGCTGAAGGTGAAGAAGGGATGAAGGTAAAGCCGGTTACCCTCCGTTTCGAGCCCGCCTTCCTTCCTTACCCTCCTGGCATCCTTACCCTAAAGAAGGGATGAAGGAAAGAAGGGATAAGGTAAAGAAGGATGAAGGTAAAGAAGAGATGAAGGTAAAGAAGGGATGAAGGTAAAGAAGGGATGAAGGGATGAAGGTAAAGAAGGGATGAAGGTAAAGAAGGATGAAGGTAAAGAAGAGATGAAGGTAAAGAAGAGATGAAGGTAAAGAAGGGATGAGGTAAAGAAGGGATGAAGGTAAAGAAGAGGATGAAGGTAAAGAAGGGATGAAGGGTCTTTCTTTCTTCTGTCTTTCCTTTCTCCTCCTACTTCATGTCTTTTCCTTTCTCTTCTTCCCTCCTTTCTCTTCTTCCTCCTTCTCTTTCATTCTTTCCTTCTTTTTTCTTACTTTCTCTTCTTCCCTCATCTTATCTGTCTTTCTTTCTCTTTCTTTCTCTCGTCCTCTAACTTCGAGTTCTTTCGTTCCTCCTTTCCAACCCCTGACTGCTGCTTTAAAACCCAGTTTAACTGATTATATATATACTCTTATTGTTTCTGACCCATCATGCTAACAGCTGATTCAGTTAATTGTCAAAAACAGTCAATATATCCTGTTAACATCCACCAAAGCATTCTGGGAAATGTAGTTTTAAACCTGAGAGAATCATTCCCTCAAACAGGAGCGACAAAATGCTTAAATATCATCCTTCATTAATATTCATAGCTGAGAGTGAGCTGTGTGTGTGTGTGTGTGTGTGTGTGTGTGTGTGTGTGTGTGAGTGTGTGTGTGTGTTTGCAGGTGCATGTGTGTGTGTGCGTGTGTGTGTGTGTGTGTGTGTGTGTGTTTGCAGGTGCATGTGTGTGTGTGCGTGTGTGTGTGTGTGTTTGTGTGTGTGTGTGTGTGTGTGTGTGTGTGTGTGTGTGTGTGTACAGTCAGGTGCGGGCTCAGGTTTCTGTGTGTTTAGTTGTTTACAGCAGACAGATCAGCAGACAGATCAGCGTGTCGTATTGATTCTGGGATCAGATCCACAACATTCAGGACTGTAGTGACCCTGCTGCTGACCAGAGACACCTGAGAGACTGAATGAACACACACACACACACACACACACACACACACACACACACACACACACACACACACACACACACACACACACACACACACACACACACACAGTCCCAGAGGAGGTGTGTATTTCGTGTCGATGAGAATCACCCAAACACCGTCTGCCTGCAGCTCCGTCTCCCCCACACGTCCTATATAAAGTCTATAAAGTCTATTCCTGCAGCATTAACCCTTTAAATGACTCCTATCCTTCACATCTCAGCTCTGTATTAACATCCGGAGGCTCTGCTGGAATAATATCTCTGCATGATTCCAGTTAAGATCAAACCTGTTACTATAGAGTCACTCTGAATCTTTAATAATCAGTTTAACAACAATCATCGTCTGTGTTTGATGTTTTAATGCAGAGCAGCTGCAGGAGGAAGCTCTCTGCCTCCTGATCACGTGTGTGTGTGTGTGTGTGTGTGTGTGTGTGTGTGTGTGTGTGTGTGTGTGTGTGTGTGTGTGTGTGTGTGTGTGTGTGTGTGTGTGTGTGTGAAGCAGTAAATGTTCAGTATGACACACAGGCTCCTCCTCCGCTGTGAGACCAACGCAAACAGCAGGAGATGCTGAGCTCAGCACAAACAGGCTGATGTGTGTGTGTGTGTGTGTGTGTGTGTGTGTGTGTGTGTGTGTGTGTGTGTGCGTATGTCTATGTGTGTGTGTGTGTGTGTGTGTCTGTGTGCGTATGTCTATGTGTGTGTGTGTGTGTGTGTGTTTGTGTGTGTGTGTGTGTGTGTGTGTGTGTGTGTGTGTGTGCGTGCGTATGTCTATGTGTGTGTGTGTGTGTGTGTGTTTGTGTGTGTGTGTGTGTGTGTGTGTGTGTGTGCCCCGCCCTGTTTTATGACCTTTTGTTCTCTGTACTGGTTTCCAGTCTCTCCCAGCAGCTCTGTCCTTCTATACTATATAAATCTTTATCAGCTGAATCATAAAGTCGGATCATAGTTTTATTATTTGTGTATTTTATCATTTTATTTTATTTTATTTGACCTTAATTACTATTATATTTTTATTCACGTTATTAAATTACATTTTTTTATATATTACTTAATTTAATTTCAGAAAAAAGTAAAATAACAAATAAAAGTAATATTATTTTATTGTAGTAAAAGTATTAAAATAAAATAAAAATGTCCCTTCATTGCATTTAGTTTTAATAATAAATAATAATAATAGCTGATACTGTTAGTATTTAATTTATTTCACATATTTATTGACATCACTCAAATTTTCAGTCTGAAAACTGAAAAATTTAATATAATAATAAAAGTTGTGATAGAAAATATAAATGAATATAAATCATAATGAATTAAACAACAGATGTATTATTAATATCTGCAGATTCATTTTCCTTCAATTAAAGATCCAATTAAATTGTTGCAGCTTTTATCAAAATACAGACAAAAAATAACTTTTGATGCCATAATTTCTCTCATTATTACTTTAATTATTGATTATATTTTGGATAATAGAAGCTCAAAAGCCGTTATTCATTAGTTCTGCTGATAATGACATCATCAGAAAGCCTGTAAATACATAAATAAATACATAAATATTAGATATTTGATTGAGAAATCATAAGAGTTGAATGATTAGTGATGCAGCAGCTAATCGATGAATCTGTGTTATGGTTTAAAATAAGGGTCAGAAGAAGATGATGAAGATGATGAAGATGATGAAGATGATGAAGATATTTAGTTTACTGTCACAGAATAAAAGAAACCCAGAAAATAAGAAACTGAATCAGGAAATGTTCTCAGCACCAGTTAGTCACCTCTGTGTTATCAAAAAATAGGGTGTGTATATTCCTTTAAGAGCATCGCCATGGAGACAGGGTGGAGGGGCGAGGGACAGCGAATGAGAGAGAGCGAGGTGGGGCAGCGGGGGGGGAAGGGGGGGGGCAGATGAGGGGGGGCAGCGGGGGGGGGGGGGGGGATAACCTTAAAGTGAGTCGTCATGTAGAGAGACTCAGAGCTCTCAATTATTTATGAAGCTCTTCAGCAAATGGTCTCTGCAACACACACACACACACACACACACACGCACACACACACACACACACACCACGCACACACACACACACACACACATGCACACACACACACACACACACAGAGAGAGCGGAGAGGCCTGAGATCTATCAGCTTTTTATCAACTGGAGACTTTGGTCCTCATTAACTGGTCCTAAGTCTGAGTCCCCAAAAGTAGCCTAAGACAGAACACACACACACACACACACACACACACACACACACACACACACACACACACACACACACACACACACACACACACACAGTAAACTGAATATATTTGAGACATTTTCTGGACCAAACAGCTGATTGATTAACATATTTTCTTACATATTTACTTCCTGTAAGTTTCATAATTGCCTTTAAGGTCCTCGGTGTTCATTATTACCTCACCGTGATCATCTGCTGATGGTTTATTGGAGGTTCGCAGCAACAGTGGAAAGAAAATCAGGGAAGCAGCTTTTTATCAATTATGCTCCAAAAACTATGAAACACATTAATGATAAATATAAATATTTATAAGAGAAAGATGAAAAACTCTTGATTTTAGATTTAACTAGTTTTTATATCAGTTACTACTGCACTTCATTTAATAGTTGTACTTGATCTTATATTGTTTTTCCTTCCTTCCTTCCTTCCTTCCTTCCTTCCTTCCTTCCTTCCTTCCTTCCTTCCTTCCTTCCTTCCTTCCTTCATTCCTTCTTTCCATCTGTCCTTCCTTCCATCTGTCCTTCCTTCCTTCATCCTTCCTTCCTTCCATCTGTCCTTCCTTCCTTCCATCCTTCCTTCTTTCCATCTGTCCTTCCTTCCTCTGTCCTTCCTTCCTTCCTTCCTCCCATCTGTCCTTCCTTCCTTCCTTCCTTCCTTCCTTCCTTCCATCTGTCCTTCCTTCCTCTGTCCTTCCTTCCTTCCTTCCATCTGTCCTTCCTTCCTTCCTTCTGTCCTTTCTTCCTTCCTTCCTTCTTTCCATCTGTCCTTCCTTCCATCTGTCCTTCCTTCCTTCCATCTGTCCTTCCTTCCTTCCATCTGTCCTTCCTTCCTTCCTTCCTTCCGTCCTTCCTTCCTTCCGTCTTTCCTTCCTCCCTTTCTTCCTTCCTCCCTTTCTTCCTTTGTTCCTTCCTTCTTTCCTTCCTTCCTTCCTTCCTCTGTCCTTCCTTCCTTCCTTCCTTCCTTCCTTCCATCAGTCCTTCCTTCCTTCCTTCCGTCCTTCTTCCTTCCTTCCTTCCTTCCTTCCTCCCTCCTTTCCTTAGAGTTTGTCTCTATGCATCATTCTGTGTTTCATTTTGTTGTTTTTTCTGCACAAAAACATTTTTAGAAAGTTGTAAAAGTTGTCAAATTTTTTTTTTTTTTTTCTCAATGTAAAAATGGGTCAAACTGAACCCAAACAGACCAGCAGTTGAAGGGTTAAATGACTTCTCTGGTCTCTACTGTCTGCAGACAATTAAAGAAACATCTGGAATATGAGTCTCAGAGGTCCGTAGAGCTGCTGCTTCAAATATTCATCATCACTTTACTTCCATTAGAGACATTAGCAGCATTTAGTGTTGAAGCTCTCTAACATGACTCAGCAGAGGAGAAGAAGGAGGAGGAGCTCATCATCATCCTCTCTTCCTCTCTTCCTCTCTTCCTTTCATCCTCTCTTCCTCTCATCCTCTCATCATCCTCTCTTCCTCTCTTCCTTTCATCCTCTCTTCCTCTCATCCTCTCATCATCCTCTCTTCCTCTCTTCCTCTCATCCTCTCATCATCCTCTCTTCCTCTCATCCTCTCATCATCCTCTCTTCCTCTCATCCTCTCATCCTCTCATCACTATCAAGTCTTCACATCGATCCGTGTTAGAAAGTCAGAAGTGAACTTTTTCCATCTTTTAACCCTCCTGTTAAAGGAAGGAAAGGAGGGAGGAAGGAAGGAAGGATGGAATGGAGGAAGTCCTCGAGTCAAGGAAGGAAGGAAGGGAGGGAGGGAGGGAGGGAAGGAGGAAGGATGGAAGGAAGGGAGGAAGAAGGAAGGAAAGGAGGAAGGAAGGGAGGGAGGGAGAAAGAACGAAGGAAGGAATGGAGGGAGGAAGAAGGAAGGAAAGGAGGGAGGAGGGAAGGAAGAAAGGAGAGAAGGAAGGAAAGAAGGAGGGAGAAAAGAAAAGAGGAAGG
The DNA here is from genome assembly GCF_963691925.1 of Scomber scombrus. Taxonomy (NCBI): domain Eukaryota; kingdom Metazoa; phylum Chordata; class Actinopteri; order Scombriformes; family Scombridae; genus Scomber; species Scomber scombrus. The sequence continues at coordinate 32,494,020 of NC_084974.1, read as the reverse complement.
GAGGAAGGAAGGACAGAGGAAAGAAGGGAGGAAGGGAGGTAGGACGGAGGAAGGAAAGGAGGGAGGAAGGAATAAAGGACAGAGACAGGAAAGAGGAAGGGAGGAAGGAAGGACAGAGGAAAGAAGGAAGGTAGGAAGGAAGGAAAGAAGGAGGGATGGAGGAAGGAAAGAAGGAAGGGAGGAAAGAGAGAGGAAGGAAAAAAGAGAAGAAGGGAAAGAGGGAGGACAGAAGGAAGGAAGGAAGGAAGGATGGAAGGAAGGGAGGAACAGTCAAACCAGAAAGGGTTAATTTGACCCGGGAGGACTAACACCTGCCAGACGAGCTGCAGGGATTAGAGAGCGTATCGTTGAGTTTTCTGTTAGTTGGCTCTGATATAAATAGTTGTGTTCAGTCTCTCAGAATAACTCCTCTCCTCTTACTGCAGGATCACGTTCACACTCAGGACCGCCGGCCTCATTTATAACCGCTGCGTTGGCACAAAATAAAAAAACACGAGTTGAAAGAGACTTTAAACAAGTTCCCATGAAACAGAAAAGTTGGAACATTTTGCAGCCGGGAGAAGCTGGAGGTTCGTTTCATTTCACTTCATATAAAAGTTAATTATAGATTCACTTTATAAACCTGCAGGGATGTTTCTGCTGGTGCTACTGAGCTGTGACTATTCTACAGGCATGTTTCTAATGTTCAAATATAAAATAATATAACTTAAATCTGCTCGATATTTCATCACCATCACAATCCTTAAACACACACAGAAGATGAACATACTGATTCCTTTCCAACTCAACCTTAAAGTACGTGTAAAGTAAGAATAAATATGTGTTCTGAGTTTAACATACCACAGTAAAGTGTGTTGTTAACCACCCTGCCAAATTTGAATGATTAAAAAAATCGCCAAATATATGAAATTAGGCTTCAAAGTTGTGTAAAAGTCTGCCTATGTCTCTTCTCACAAACGCTGTGGGCGTGGCCGTCGAGTCCGCTGAAG
>NC_084974.1:32483319-32492831 GCF_963691925.1 Scomber scombrus | reverse complement strand
CCGCCGGCCTCATTTATAACCGCTGCGTTGGCACAAAAATAAAAAAAAACACGAGTTGAAAGAGACTTTAAACAAGTTCCCATGAAACAGAAAAGTTGGAACATTTTGCAGCCGGGAGAAGCTGGAGGTTCGTTTCATTTCACTTCATATAAAAGTTAATTATAGATTCACTTTATAAACCTGCAGGGATGTTTCTGCTGGTGCTACTGAGCTGTGACTATTCTACAGGCATGTTTCTAATGTTCAAATATAAAATAATATAACTTAAATCTGCTCGATATTTCATCAACATCACAATCCTTAAACACACACAGAAGCTGAACATACTGATTCCTTTCCAACTCAACCTTAAAGTCCGTGTAAAGTAAGAATAAATATGTGTTCTGAGTTTGACATACCACAGAAAAGTGTGTTGTTAACCACCCTGCCAAATTTGGATGATTAAAAAAATCACCAAATATATGAAATTAGGCTTCAAAGTTGTGTAAAAGTCAGCCTCTGGTCTCTGCTCCCAAACGCTGAAGCCCCGCCCCCTACCAAGTGTCACCTGTCAATCAAAGTCACCACCTCTACCAGAAACATGGAGGCTAGGTCTGAGAGCTTTCTGCTGCTAACTCAGCTGCTAACTCTGCGGCTAACTCGGCGGCTAGCTCGGTAGCTAGTTCAGCGGTTAGCTACGGCGGCTAACTGGCTAACTGTAGACTGTAGTAGTAGTGTGCGCTGAATGTATTTATACCTCTACAGCAGCAGGGCGGGTTTATGCTAAGCCTAGCTCCACAATTCAAATCTAAATGGTTGAAATGCTTTTTACACATTTTTTAGAAATACATTTATGACTTATTTAATGTGTTTAGAAGAAAATGTCTGAATTCACTTTACACAGACTTTAATAGAGGAAATTATCGTCATCATGTGTAGAAATCAAAGACTTTTTAGTGGAAATCATGCAAAGATATTCCAGTAGAGCTCCAGAATATAAACACAGAGCTGGAAGTTTAAAGAATATGTTGAAACAGTGCGTACGATCCAAATGATTATAAAACTGTGCACACATGAATGCATATGTTTCTCATTTTAAAATGTGCACACATGGACAAAGCTCCCACAGTTTCACTCCCACAGTTAACCAGAAGTGGTCAGAGCACAGAGAAGTCCTCATGAATATGGATGTAATGCTGTTCCTGTGGAGAATAAAGGCTGAGAGTCTAACAGCAGCTGTTTAAAGCAACACATGAAACAGTTCCTGTAATTAAACTAAGTGTTTGGACATGAAGGAGGACGCTAAGAGAGAAACTGCTGCACACTATCAAACAGTTTGGGTTCGAACCAGAAGACACTGAAGCTCATTTACTGTATACATGAGCCATTCTACTGAATTGGTCCAAAGTCAGGGTTGGAAAAATCGTGTTTCTTTTTTTACCAAATCTTTTTATGTACACTACCGGTCAAAAGTTTTAGGACACCCCATTTTTTTCCAGTTTTTTATTGAAAAAATGTTTTCAAGCTCAACATCTTGGTCTTTGTTCCTAAGGTAGTGTAGTTGTGTCTTAGCTTGGACTTCTGTTTTGGGCAGGCGGGGAGTTCTGGTCCTCTGAAATGAGGCCAACCAGGAAGTAACTTTAAACTGCATTCTATCAAAAGGCCACCAGGGGGCGACCGTTTTGGTGTCAAAAGGACTTCCGTCTCTATACAAGTCAATGGAGAATTCACCAACTTCTCACCTGATTTCTGTTGTCCTCAGGTCAACAAGGAAGGAAAGAAGGGAGGGAGGAAAGAAGGAAGGAAGGAGTAAGGAGGGAGTTAGGGGAGGAAGGAAGGAAGGAAGGAAGGAAGGAGTAAGGAGGGAAGGAGGAAAGAAGGAAGGAAGGAAGGAAAGAAAGTAGTAAGGTGGGAGGGAGGGAGGGAGAAAAAGAGGAAGGAAGTAAGGAGAGAAGGAAGGGAGGAAGTAAGGAAAGAAGGAAAGGAAGGACAGGAAAAGGAAGGGAGGAAGGGAGGAGTAAGGAAAGAAGAAAAGAAAGGGGTAAGGAGGGAGGGAGGAAAAGCGGAAGGAAGGAAGTGAGGAAAGAAGGAAGGGAGGAAGGAAAGGAGGAAGGAAGGACAGGAGGAAGGGATGAAAGAAGGAAGGGAGGAAGGAAAGGAGGAAGGAAGGAAGGAAGGAAAGGAGGAAGGAAGGACAGGAGGAAGGGATGAAAGACGGAAGGAAGGAAGGGGCTCTCGTCCTTTTTGGAAAGTTTCTCTCAGATATTATTAAACCCAGCTGAACTGAAGTCCTACATCAGTCTGACTCTCTGCTGCTTCTCATCATTTATATTAATAATAAAACAAACCTGCAGTGAATGAATCAGTTTCCATTATAGAGAGAATAGAAGAGAACTTTATCGTCTACCATGGAGGAAACTTTCCAGTAAGAGACCCACAGTAGACAGAAGCTACAGAGATAAGTGCAGATCACTTCCTGTGTGTGTATTGATTACTTTGGAAGTGTTTTAATTGCACTCAGGATAAAAGGCTAAAGCTCTGTAGCGCCTCCTACAGGTCATAGAGAGAAGCTGAGTGCTGCTGAAGGAAGGAGTAAGGAGGGAGGGAGGAAAGAAGGAAGGTAGCTCTGTAGCGCCTCCTACAGGTCATAGAGAGAAGCTGAGAGCTGCTGAAGGAAGGAGTAAGGAGGGAGGGAGGGAGGGAGGAAGGAAGGAAGGAAGGAAGGAAGGAAGGAAGGAAGGAAGGTAGCTCTGTAGCGCCTCCTACAGCTCCCAGAGAGAAGCTGAGCGCTGCTCCTCCCTTTCTTCCTCCTCCTCCTCCTCCTCCTATCAGCTGCTTCAAAGAGGTTCAACCCTCTTTGGGAGGGAGGAAGGAAGGAAGGAAGGAAGGAGGAAGGAAGAAGGGAGGGAGAAAAGAAGGAACAGTTAAAAGAGATGGGGTCCATTTGACCCGGGAGGACAACAGGAGGGTTAAAGCTCTCTCTCTATACATACATATTTATTCTGTGACTCCACTAGAGCAGCTAGTGCATGCTACTACATAAAAAAAACTCCTTATTGATCTTCTACTGGATCTTCTTTCCTTCCTTCCCTCCTCCTTTCCCTCCTTCCTTCCTCCCTCCTTTCCTTTCTTCTTCCTTCCTACTTTCCTCCCTTCCTTCTCTTTCTGTCCTTCCTCCTTTCCGTCCTTCTTTTTCCCTTCCTTCTTCCTTCCTTCATCCCTCCTTTCCTTCTTTCTTCCTCCCCCCTTCCTCCCTCCTTTCCTTTCTTCCTCCCCCCTTCCTCTCTCCTTTCCTTCCTTCTTCCTCCCTTCATCCCTCCTTTCCTTCCTTCTTCCTCCCTTCCTTCCTCCATCCCTCCTTTCCTTCCTTCTTCCTCCCCCCTTCCTCCCTCCTTTCCTTTCTTCCTCCCCCCTTCCTCTCTCCTTTCCTTCCTTCTTCCTCCCTTCCTCCCTCCCTTCCTTCCTTCTTTCCTCCCTCCCTCCCTCCCTCCCTCCTTCTTTCCTTCTATCCTACCTTCCTTCTGTCCTTCCTCCCTCCCTCTTTCCTTCCTTCCTTCCTTCCTTCCCTCTTTCCTTCCTTCCTTCCTTCCTTCCTCCCTTCTTTCCTCCTTTCCTTCCTTCTTTCCCTCTTTCCTCCCTCCCTTCCTTGCTCCCTTCCTTCCTTCCTTCCTTCCTCCTTTCCTTCCTTCTTCCTCCCTTCCTTCCTCCCTTCCTTCCTTCCTTCCTTCCTTCCTCCTTTCCTTCCTTCTTCCTTCCTCCTTTCCTTCCTTCTTCCTCCTTCCTTCCTCCCTTCCTTCCTTCCTTCCTCGACAAATAAGGAGTTTTAACTGGAAATCATGCAGAGATATTCCAGTACAGACCCAGAGTATAAATATAGAGCTGGAGATGTGCTTTCCTTCCTTCCTTCCTTCCTTCCTTCCTTCCCTTCCTTCCTTCCTTCCCAGAGTATATATATAGAGCTGGAGATGTGCTTTCCTTCCTTCCTTCCTCCCTTCCTTCCTTCCTTCCTCCTTTCCTTCCCAGAGTATATATATAGAGCTGGAGATGTGGGGAATATGAGTTATTTAAGACGTCATGTGACAGATTTGTGTTTTGTTGAAGACAGAAAAAGAGTCTCTGGTGTTTCCTCTCTGAGTGCAGTGAAAGAGCGTCGGTGTAAAAACAGCTGAGTGCTGTGTGTCGTCGTCGTGGTGTAGGCGTGAGCTGTCAGAGGCATGCACACACACACACACACACACACACACACACACACACACACACACACACACACACAGAGGCAGACTGGATCAACCTGCAGTCTCTCTAATGACTGGTGAGATCCTGTGAGTGTGTTTAAGGCTGCAGACACTGACTCATTGATTACCTGGCTGATTGATTGACTCCCTCGGCTCTCACTGATTGACTCCTGTAATAAACTCGGGTGCAGCAGCAGCAGCAGCAGCGTGTAAAAGCCGAGTCAGGTTTTTTTTTTTGTTGTTGTGCACGATGACCCGTTACTGCAGCCTGCTCCGTCGCCTGCTGTCCAGTGAGAGTAAAGCTGAGGAGGTAGACAAGGAGGAGGGCAGCGCTCAGAAACAGAGCAGCCAGCAGGGTGAGTCCTGGCTCACTGTACACACTAAAATACACACGTTAAAGAGTAGAAATACACACGTTAAAGAGTAGAAATACACACGTTAAAGAGTAGAAATACACACGTTAAAGAGTAGAAATACACACGTTAAAGAGTAGAAATACACACGGTAAAGAGTAGAAATACACACGTTAAAGAGTAGAAATACACACGTTAAAGAGGAGAAATACACACGGTAAAGAGTAGAAATACACACGTTAAAGAGTAGAAATACACACGTTAAAGAGGAGAAATACACACGTTAAAGAGTAGAAATACACACGTTAAAGAGTAGAAATACACACGTTAAAGAGTAGAAATACACACGGTAAAGAGGAGAAATACACACGTTAAAGAGTAGAAATACACACGTTAAAGAGTAGAAATACACACGTTAAAGAGGAGATCTCTGCTTCCCAACGGCAGGAAGCTACATGCTGGTAATACGTATTAATTGGAGTATAAATTTACTTTTAGTTTATTGTGACTTTTCTCTTGATGATAAAGAGAGAAGACAGCAGGTGTCTGATTGTGTCCTAAACTTCATTTAATCAGGTTGGGGGAGGAAGGAAGGAGGAAGGAAGGAAGGAAGGAAAGAAAGGAGTAAGGAGGGAGGGAGGGAGGAAGGAAGGAAGGAGGAAGGAGGAAGGAGGAAAGGAAGGAAGGAAGGAGGAAATGAGGAGGGAAGAAAGAAAGGAGGAAATGAGGAGGGAAGGAAATGAGGAAGGAAGGATGGAAGGAAGGAAGGAGGAAGAAAAGAAGGAAGGAAGGAAAGAAAGGAGTAAGGAGGGAGGGAGGAAGGAAGGAAGGAGAGAAAGGAGTAAGGAGGGAGGAAGGAAGGAGGAAAGGAAGGAAGGAAGGAAAGAAAGGAGTAAGGAGGGAGGAAGGGAGGGAGGAAAAGAGGAAGGAAGTAAGGAGAGGAGGAAGGGAGGAAGGAAGGAAGTAAGGAAAGAGGGAGAAAGGACTGATGGAAGGAAGGAAGGAAGGAACAGTCAAAACAGACGGGGTCATTTTGACCCGGGAGGACGACACAAAGAGAGAGAAAATAAAGAGAGGATTGTTGTAAAAAAGCATATTTCTCCTCAGATTCTTCGTATAAGTGATATTTTTATATTGATATTTTTTGTGAACTAAACTTTAACATAGAATAGGAAGTGGCATTATAATAAAATCATAATTAAGAGTTGAGTGAATTTTAGCAGGTTTCACATGATTTATTATAAGTGTTATGTACTTTTTATAGATTGTATGTATCTCATGTTCCTGTGTGTTATCTGAGAGTCAAACTCAAAGTATATAAATATTATATAAACATGAATTAAAGTATATAAATATTATATAAATATGAATTAAAGTAGATAACAAACAGAGCTTCAGTCTGCTGCACCTGTTGTTCAAATTACATGCAAATAACATTTAGGAACATTCAAATATACATGAATAGTTTTGAATAGTGATGTGTGTTTTATGTGTGTGTGTGTGTGTGTGTGTGTGTGTGTGTGTGTGTGTGTGTGTGTGTGTGTGTGTGTGTGTGGAAGTAGGAACATACAAGTAAGACTGATGTATGAATGATAATCAGCTTTAAATAGTAAATAAAGTACAGAGTGAAGTGATGTATACAGAGAAAACAGAATGATATATAAAGTCACACTGACTGTATAATAGTATAAATCTCTGCAGAGTGTAAATGTATGTTTAAAGCTTAGGTTAGTTGTTACCATAGACTGTATATATAATGGACGTAACATCTGTGACGTCACCCATTGGTTTGTGGACTGCTGCTCGGAGGCCAATAGTTTCGGATCTGAGCAGCGCCATCTTGAACATTTCAGGTGCATGCTGGGTAAAATAAATCATGGATTCTACTTATATGGGCATCAGGAGGAGCATGAGGCGCCCTCCTGAACCTGTGAACCAATCAACCTGTCAATCACGACGTAGGCCACGCCCTAATGCATACCCTGCTTTATCGTCACATATAAAATCAGGGAGGCCAAAATGTCCCAAATGAACATCATACTGCATTGAAGAAGGCTTTAAACTAGCGATTGAGACCATAAACACATTTTGAAAACGTTTACTGAGGTTAGAAATCAAGTGAGAAGTTGGTGAATTCTCCATTGACTTGTATAGAGACGGAAGTCCTTTTGACACCAAAACGGTCGCCCCCTGGTGGCCTTTTGATAGAATGCAGTTTTAAGTTACTTCCGCGTTGGCCTCATTTCAGAGGACCGGAGTAAATATTTATACGTATATGAACAGTGTAAAGACCGTTGAGTATACAGACTAGAGTGAAACAGTAAATAGAGGTATACATGGGAAGGGGAAAGGTATAAATGTATTTACAGACTAATGAATGATATAAATATAAAGGTATAAACAGACTATATATTGGTATGTGTGAGTTCTTCAGTATAACAGCCATTATACAATTATATAATCAAACTTCTCCTCCTCCTCATCCTCCCCCTCCTCCTCCTCCTTCTCCTCCTCCTCCTCCTCCTCTTCTTCCTCCTCCTCCTCCTCCTCCTCCTCCTCCTCCTCCTCCTCCTCCTCCTCTTCCTCGTCCTCCTCTTCCTCCTCCTCCTCCTCCTCCTCTGCTGCTGTGTCAGATATGAGTAGTAGATTATAAATATCAGCGTTAACATCTCTGATCATGTCTCAGTGTCTCACACCTTCATCAGCACCCAGCCGACCGCTTCTCACCTCACAGATATACATTCATACATTCATACGTTCATACGTTCATACGTTCATACATTCATACATTCATACATTCATACATTCATACGTTCATACATTCATACATTCATACATTCATACGTTCATACACACATTAATAAATGTAGAGAGCAGGCTGGTTCAGCTCTGCAAAATATAAACAGCTGATTATTTTATTTATTTAACCCTCCTGTTGTCCTCAGGTCAAGAAAGGACAGGAGGAAGGGAGGAAAGCAGGAAGAGAGGAAGGAAGGAAGGAAGGGAGGAAAGACGGAAGGAAGGAAGGAAGGAAGGAAGGAAGGAAGGAAGGAAGGAAGGAAGGAAAGGAGTAAGGAGGGATGGAGGAAGGAGAGAAGGAAGGAAGGAAGATAGATAGAAACTTTATTGATCCCCTTGGGGAAATTTAGGGTCCAGCAGCTTCGGAAGGAAGGAAGGAAGGAAGGAAGGAAGGAAGGAAGGAAGGAAGGAAGGAAAGGAAGGAAAGGAAGGAGGAAAGAAGGAAGGGCGGAAAGAAGGAAGGAAGGAAGGAAAGGAGTAAAGAGGGATGAGAGAAAGAGGAAGGAAGGAAGGAAAGAAGAAAGGAAGTATGGAGGGATGGAGGAAGGGAGTAAGGAGAGAAGGAAGGAAGGAAGGAAAGGAGTAAGGAGGGAGGGAGGAAAAGAGGAAGGAAGGAAGGAAATGAGTAAGGAGGGATGAGAAAAAGAGGAAGGAAGGAAGGAAATAAGGAAGGAAGAAAGGAAGGAAGGCAGGAAAGGTGAAAGGAAGGAGGGAGGAAAAGAGGAAGGAAGTAAGGAGAAAAGGAAGAGTGGAAGGAAAGGAGGAAGGAAGGAATGAAGTATGGAAGGAGGGGGAGAACGAAGGAAAAATTAAAAAAAGAGGAAGGAAGGAAGGAAGGAAGGAAGGAACAGTCAAAAGCGACGGGTCCATTTGACCCGGGAGGACAACAGGAGGGTTTAGCTACAGAACATCTGCCTGACAACAGCCGGCTGGTTCAGCTCAGATTTTACAAGGAAACTATTTATATTCTTCTATATTCGCTGTGTGACTTCTATCAGAGAAGCAACACAGTGGTTCATGTTGTCTGATGGGACTTTAGGCGTTGATTTACTTTCACTGGGTTTACTGGGAGGCAGAAAAACACCAACACACGACTTATTATTAAGATTTAAAGTAGTAAAAATAAAACTGAATCCCTTAATTTTTTACCGTAAAAGTAAAAAAGGAAGGAATGAAAGGAGACAGGAGGGAAGAAAGGAAGGAAAAGAAGGAAGGAAGGAAGGAATCCAAAGATATTTAGTTTACTGACGTTTATAACACAGAAAAGCTTAAAATCTTTACATTTGAGAAGCTGGAGACACGCCCCCCTCCAGCTGCTGTCAATCAAACACAGACACCGACACAGACACGCCTCCTCCAGCTGCTGTCAATCAAACACAGACACGCCCCCTCCAGCTGCTGTCAATCAAACACAAACACAGACACGCCTCCTCCAGCTGCTGTCAATCAAACACATACAAAGACACGCCTCCTCCAGCTGCTGTCAATCAAACACAGACACGCCCCCTCCAGCTGCTGTCAATCAAACACATACAAAGACACGCCCCCTCCAGCAGCTGTCAATCAAACACAGACACCGACACAGACACGCCTCCTCCAGCTGCTGTCAATCAAATACAGACACAGACACGCCTCCTCCAGCTGCTGTCAATCAAACACAGACACGCCTCCTCCAGCAGCTGTCAATCAAACACAGACACCGACACAGACACGCCTCCTCCAGCTGCTGTCAATCAAACACAGACACGCCTCTCCAGCTGCTGTCAATCAAACACAGACACAGACACGCCTCCTCCAGCTGCTGTCAATCAAACACAAACACAGACACGCCTCCTCCAGCTGCTGTCAATCAAACACAGACACGCCCCCTCCAGCTGCTGTCAATCAAACACATACAAAGACACGCCTCCTCCAGCTGCTGTCAATCAAATACAGACACGCCCCCTCCAGCAGCTGTCAATCAAACACAGACACCGACACAGACACGCCTCCTCCAGCTGCTGTCAATCAAACACAGACACAGACACAGACACGCCACCTCCAGCTGCTGTCAATCAAACACAGACACGCCTCTCCAGCTGCTGTCAATCAAACACAGACACGCCTCCTCCAGCTGCTGTCAATCAAACACAGACACGACTCTCCA
>NC_084974.1:32425819-32475819 GCF_963691925.1 Scomber scombrus | reverse complement strand
AGGGAGGAAGGAAGGAAGGAAGGAAGGAAAGAAGGAAGGAAGGAAGAGAAGACAATAAGGAAGGAAGGAAGGAAAAGAAGACAGGAAGGAAGGAAAGAAGGAAGGGAGGAAGGAAGGAAAGAAGGAAGGAAGGGAGGAAAAAGAAGACAAAAAGGAATGAAGGAAAGAAGGAAGGAAGGAAAAGAAGGAGGGAAGGACAAATGGAAGGAAGGAAAGAAAAGAAGACAGGAAGGAAGGAAAGGAAGGCAGAGAAGACAAGAAGGAAGGAAGGACAAATGGAATGAAGGAAGGAAAGAAAAGAAGAAAGGGAGGAAGGAAAAGAAGACAAGAAGGAAGGAAAGGAAAGAAGGAAGGAAAGAAAAGGAGGAAGAAAGGAAAGAAGTGAAGGAAGGAGGGAAGGAAAGAAAAGAAGGAAGGAAGAAAGGAAAGGAAGGATGGAAGGAAGGACAAGAAGACAGGAAGGAAAGTGGGCCGGACTGAACCCTTCAGCAGGCCGGTTCTGGCCCACGGGCCTCATGTTTGACACCTCTGACCTAAATCAAGCATATAAACGCTCGTACTGTCTTTCCAAATCTTATGAACAGAATAAAGAAGGGAGAGAAAAGAACAGATGCATTAAGATAAATAAAGGTAAACAAATAACAGCTAGTAGTAGTAGAACACTTTAGATCCTCATAAAAACACGCTGCAGTGAACGCATCGTGTGTTGAAGCTGCAGATCTGACGAGACGTTCAGGCTCCGCTGCGGCGTTAAAGATGCAGCAGGCATGAAGATGCTTTTATATAACGCGCAGGCTGTGTGTGTGTGTGTGTGTGTGTGTGTGTGTGTGTGTGTGTGAGTGTGTGTGTGTGTGTATGTGTGTGTGTGTGTGTGTGTGTGTGTGTGAGTGTGTGTGTGTGTGTATGTGTGTGTGTGTGTGTGTGTGTGTGTGTGTGTGTGTGTGTGTGTGTGCAGCCGAGGTTGAACATTTTTATTTTAACACAGATTTTTTCATGGAGGTTTGATAGAAACATGAGAGGAGACAAACAGTGAAGGAGCTGATGACCAAAACAAATCCAGGTCTTCACATTTAAACACAACATCTAAACGAGTCTGTGTTCAAAATGATATAAAACAAGATAAATTAATTTTATATATATATCTCTATATTAGAAATGTGTCAAAATCAACCGTTTCAGGCAAAACAAAGGCAAAATGTGACAGTTTAAACTTCTTAAATGAGAGAATTTGCTTCTTATTTTTGTCTAAACGATGTAACAAGATACATTAATTCAAAATATATTTCTATATTAGAAAAATCAACCATTTCCAACCATTAATTAATCCTTTTCTGGCAAAAAAGTGTCAAAATGTAATGGTTTTAACTTCTTAAATGAGAGAATTTGCATCTTATTTTTGTCCAAATGACATAAATTGAATATTTTTGGCTATTTTTGACTAATTTCATGACTTCTAAATGACGTGTAGTTTTCAGTTTTCTCATATTTTAGGGACAAAACAAAACTTAAAAGCTGTAGTCAGATCCTGTGGTGGTCCAGTTGCATTGTGGGAAATGTAGGCATCAAGAAAAAGAGGAGTACTGGACTAAAATAAAGAAGATATTTTTGCTTCAGTTGCATCGATTTTCATCATTTTCTATAAAGAAACTGAGATGGTGAATGTGTGGATACGAAGAGCGAACTGCCAGCTTCTGTCCAGTTGCATTGTGGGAATTGTAGGCACCAAGAAAAGAAGAGTGTGGACTAAAAAAAGAAAAGGATATTTCTGCTTCAGTTGCATCGACTTTCATCCTTTCTTTAAAAAAAGAAACTGCGTCTCTGTGAGTGTTGACGGCTCGTTTAAAGCCGAGCTGATTTTTTAATCGCCGTGAAAATGAAACCGGAAACGAATCTGTCGTGTTTCTGCGGATCAGAGACGATGAAGAAGAAGAAGAAGTGATGAAGCTGGAGTGGTCTGATGTGGGAGCAACATGAAACATCAGGCTGAATATTTTTAGGAGCTTCTTCCACACCTCCATCACTCTGTCTCTCCTCTCTCTCTCTCTCTCTCTCTCTCTCTCCCTCTCTCTCTCTCTCTCTGTCTCTCTCTCTCTCTCTCTCTTTCTCTCTCTCTCTCTCTCTCTCTCTCTCTCTCTCTCTCTCTCTCTCTCTCTCTCTCTCTCTTTCTCTCTCTCTCTCTCTCTCTCTCTCTCTCTCTCAGCCTCTCATCACATTCAGCAGCTCTCAGCCTGCGAGGAGGACGAAGAGAGGAGGAGGAAAGTAAAATAGAGCAGCAGCAGCAGCGAGTCGAGGAGGACGATTTGTAATCTGCAGGATTCTCTCGTTGACACTTTTGGGATTATTTTCAAATTGGTCGTCGTCTTCTTCTTCTTCTCCTCCTGCAACTCTTCCTCTGTGATTTCTGTGATTCTCTGAAAAGTTGGAGAAGAAAACGGGGACGAAAAAAAAAACCTCCAGCAGATGAAATAAATATTGATTATCGGAGCTGCTGCGGTGCATTCATCGGTTGGTGGATGCATCGTCGGTGAAGCTCCTGCAGCCAACTGGAGCCTGAACGCATCTTTACAAGAAAAGATCTCTGCTGTTTCTTCTTCATTCATGAATAAATGTTGTGCATGCTGCTTCATGGAGGTGTGAAAGTTCAGTTTGTTTCACTTCAGCTCTCCATCTTCTCATTGTTCACGATCATCATAGAACTTTTCTCGTCTTTCGTCACATCTATTCGTTCATGTTTCACAAAGTTTTTCTTGAGATCGGTCGTGCTGAGTCGAAGCTGCGTCGCCCTCCGGTGGTGGGAATGAAAACTGCAGGATGTAAAACGTTGAATATCTTCTAGAGGACGCTTCGTTTCCCCGTCTGTGATGAAACCAAAAAAACATTCAGGACGTATTTTAACATCTCAGAGTTGAAGGGTTGAAGGTTTGTGGACATGCAGACGTCAGCAGCTGCTTGCTAACGAGGATCTGAAGCAGTTTGAAGCCGTTTGAAGCCGTTTGACACGATGGAGCGACTTTAAGCAAAAACGTTGATTAAGAAACACTTTGAGACTCTCTAGCAGGAGCAGATATTTTGTCCTCGGTGGATCCGCCCAGCTCTCGGGGAGATGGCGGCGGCCATCGCCAGCTCCCTGATCCGACAGAGGCGGCAGGCCCGCGAGTCCAACAGTGAAAAAGTCGCCAGCAATAAGAGACGCTCGAGTCCCAGCAAAGACCCGAGGTCTCTGTGTGAGAGACACATCTTCAGCGTCTTCAGCAAAGTTCGCTTCTGCAGCGGAAAGAAAAAGACCCGTCCGCCGGAAACCAGGTGAGTCTGCTTCCTGTCAGGTGACTGAAGGAGGAGGATCCGCTGATTAGAGATGATTCTGAAGGAGTCTTCTTCTTCTTCTGTTTGGAGAATCTCAGTTTGAGGCGTAAACGTGTTTGAAGCCCCTCCTTCCAAAGCGACGTAGATGAATGATATTTGGTATGCATGTGTATCAGATCTAGACTTAGAAAAAAGTCTCTTGGCGCCACAATGTAAGTCCAACAGGAAGTCGGCTATTTTTAATTTAATTTGCAATGTTGGCGCTGTTTTTTACCGTTCCCTATCAGATCTGCTGCAGTCTGGATCAGGTTGCAGCCAGGCGGGGAGTTCTGGTCCTCTGAAATGAGGCCAACGCTGAAGTAACTTTAAACTGCATTCTATCAAAAGGCCACCAGGGGGCGACCGTTTTGGTGTCAAAAGGACTTCCGTCTCTATACAAGTCAATGGAGAATTCACCAACTTCTCACTTGATTTCTAACCTCAGTAAACGTTTTCAAATGTGTTTATGGTCTCAATCGCTAGTTTAAAAGCCTTCTTCAATGCAGTATGATGTTCATTTGGGACATTTTGGCCTCCCTGATTTTATATGTGACGATAAAGCAGGGTATGCATTAGGGCGTGGCTACGTGGTGATTCACAGGTTGATTGGTTCACAGGTTCAGGAGGGCGCCTCATGCTCCTCCTGATGCCCATATAAGTAGAATTATTCTTTATTCTTATTAAATAAATGTCAAATTGGCTTTATGCTTAAGATGTTTTTACTTTATTTACGTTAATATCTGAGTAACGACGGCAAAACGCAAATACAAACATACGAAACATCTAACAAACGTCTGTTTAAATAAATGTAAAGAAACATTTATTCTCTTTATATTTGAGCTGCTGTATTCATATTCAGTATATTCATATTTTAAACTCTCCACATTGTGAGACTTTAACACTTAATTCACTAAAATCTTCGCTGCAGATTTTTTTCAGCATCATCGTTTTTTTTTTATTTCACATCTGCAGAAAAAGAAGCTGAATGTTTTTATTTATCATCCAACAGTTTAAATATTTAATGCTGTTATTAAAAAACATGAATTAGTTTTTGGTTTAGTGATGATGTCAGCAGGCTGCGTTTCCTCCGGAGACGTTTGGCTTCATGTAAGAGAATAAAAAGATGGAATATAAGAGCCCGGACCGCTGGACGACTTTATGAGCTGCGTGTCTCATTATTTCTAATATCTAACATGTTACTGAATACATATATTACTGTTTTTAATTCTTTAAATCAATATTTTTTATATATATTTAGCAGATAAATCATGATGTGAGTTTATTTGGAGCACACATGCAGCTTAAATGGAGTCACAGTACCAATTAAACCCACTTTATTCATCAAATATCTTTATTTTATATTCCAACATCTACATGAACTAATGAATACATTTTACAATGAGAGATAAATGTTGCTTTATAAGAAATTATCTCCCTTATAAATCATGTCAGTATCCATGAAACACAGCTGGACTTAGATCTTAGGAAGGAAGTAAGGAAGTAAGGAGAGAGGCGGAGGACGGAAGGAAGGAAGGAACGAAGGAAGGAAGGAAGGAATGATGGACAGAAGGAAGGAAGGAAGGTAGGAAGGAAAAAAGGAAAGGAAGAGGGAAGGAAGGAAGGTGGGAAGGAAGGAATGATGGACAGAAGGAAGGAAAGTAGGAAGGAAAAAAGGAAGGAAGGAGTGAAGGAAAGACAGAGGAAGGAAGGAGGGAAGGAAAGAAAGAGGGAAGGAAGGAAGGAAAGAGGGAAGGAAGGAAGGCAGGAAGGAAGGGAGGGAGGAAGGAAGAGAGGAAGGAAGGAAGGAAGGACAGATGGAGGGATCATTTACCCTTACAGCTGAATTTAGATGTTAGGAAGGAAGGAAGGAAGGAAGGAAGGAAGGTAGGAAAGAAGGAAGGAAGGAAGGAAAGAGGGAAGGAAGGAAGGACAGATGGAGGGAACATTTACCCCAACAGCTGAAAACATTGGTTAGAAAATTAGAAAAGTCATCAAATGTAATAAGTTACATTACTTTGATGAAGTAATTGAAATAGTTACATTACTTATTACATTATAAATAGAGTAACTAGTAATCTATTAAGTTTCCATAGTAACCATCACAACACTGAACGCTGCAAAAAGTTCACTTCATATTTATTCTGTGTAAAAAAACCCAACGAATATTTTTTTTTGCAGAGTCTGAAATATTAATAAGAGAGGAACCGTAGAGGAGTGAAAGTTTCTAGAAAAGAGAAGAAGTGAGCGAGTTTGATCTGATCTGGTTTTAAAGGATGTTTAACCTTCCTGTCGTCCTCCCGGGTCAAATTGACCCCGTCTGTTTTGACCTTCTTTCCTCCCTTCCTTCCTTCCGTCTGTCCTCCCCCCACCTTCCTTCTTTCCTCTTTCCTTCTTTCCTCCCTCCCTTCTTTCCTCCCCCCACATTCCTTCTTTCCTCTTTCCTTCCTTCCTTCTTTCCTTCCTCCATCCCCATTTCTTCCTTCCTTCTTTCCTTCCTTCCTTTCCTTCCTTCCTTCCTTCTGTCCTTCCTGTCTCCCTCCCTCCTTCTTTCCTTCCTTCCTTTCCTTCCTCCCTTCCTTCTTTCCTCCCCCCACCTTCCTTCTTTCCTCTTTCCTTCCTTCCTCCCTTACTCTTTTCTTTTCTCCCTCTCTCTCCCTCCCTCCTCCCTCCCTTCCTTCTTTCCCTTCCTTCCTTCCTTCCTTCCCTCCTTCCTTCCTTCCTTCCTCCCTCCCTCCTTTCCTTCTTCCTCCCTTCCTTCCTTGACTCGAGGACAACAGGATGTTTAAAGCTGTGTGTGCTTCAGGAGGCAGCATGTGATGATGAGGTGTTAAAACTCTCAGCTCCTCACTAAACAGCGTGACACACACTTATAAATATAGTTTCTGCGGATAAAAAACAAAAAGCAAACCTCTGGATTAGTGACAAACACACAGGATGAAAGCAGAGAAGATACATCAGCACTGTTAGTAAAATCATCATATTTAAAGGCATTCTTCGTCAGTATTGAGGGATTTAATACGCAAATATTTAGGTTAAATTAACAGATTAATAGGGATGCTCGATATTTTCTGCCGATATCCGATATTCCGATATTGTCCAACTCTTAATTTCCGATACCGATATTTGCAGGCTTTTTACACCAAAACTGTTAAATAACAACATAACATATCTCCTACTGATGAATTAACACATTATGCCTAATTTTATTGTGATGCTCCACTGGATGCAAACATAAATGCAACATGGCTCCACATGTAAACACTGTCTGTGCAAAATAAGAGAACAACTTCAACTTAAGTTATGGAACAAAGTTCCAATATATCACTGCCATATTTATTATGCTGCTTTGCAGTCATTTACTATCCGTAGGGACACTTGGAAATAGTTCCAACCACAGACATACGCCCCGTTTCTGGAGGCGGGACCTTTATAGGAACGTCCTCTCACTCGCTCCTCTAAGCTGTTGTGTCTCCAGCAGAGTAGGACCCAGATAGGACCCAGATAGGACCCAGATAGGACCCAGATAGGACCCAGATAAGACCCACCGGAATCTGCAGAGTAGGATCCAGATAGGACCCAGATAGGACCCAGATAGGACCCAGATAGGACCCAGATAGGACCCAGATAGGACCCAGATAGGACCCACCGGACTCTGACGGTGACGTCACAGAGTCGACTCGCCGAAAACATAACAGAAACTGACAACGAGGAGATAAACCTTCTGTTTGTGTGTTCGTGTACATGGCGGTGGACGCTATGAACTTGTTAGCTATGGTTAGCCACGGTTAGCGACCCACGAGTCTAGCGTGTTGTTGTTAAACGTCATCAAGCGCCGGTAAACGTCCCATGCTGCGTTCATGCAGGCTCGGAAATGCTGAAACCTACAGAACAAATATCGGTTATAAAAACCTGATACCGATACTTCCCGATATTACATTTTTAAGTGAATATCGGCCGATAATATCGGACATCCCTACAGATTAATAATATTAATAAACTGTGATGAAACAAGTTGCTCATTAACTAAAACTGTATAAATGTGACTCTCACTAAAATATATGAAATTAGACGTTTTTAAGGACTTTTAAGCACATTAAAAACAAGCAACAAGAAGAATAGTTTCAACCCTGATTACAGATCAATAATGTTTAAAATATAACACAAAATATATAAGATATAAGAGTAAATGTGCAGTCCTAACCTCATACTGTGGTTATTTATCTGCTGCAATCATTAATTTTAAAGTTATAAACACCAGAATATCAGATGTGTAAAACCAGCCAATCAGAATGCACACAGACTTGATTGACAGCCTTGTCGTCCAATAGAATTCTTTACAGTTTTTTACAGTGATTTATGGCTTTTATTCAGTAATATTTCAACCCAAACTTTTATTTCACTCATTAACAGAGATTGTAAAGGTTGTTAAATGTTTATTTTTATCAATAAGAAAGAAAAATGAACGTTTGTTTTGTCTGACTTGGTTAAAGAAACGATGCTGTTCTTGGTTACTGTTGCTAAGGGACAGGATGCTGACGTTTTTGGACAGACAGACGAGGTTAGGGTTAGCGTAGCTTAGCACAAAGACTGGAAACAGAGGGAAACTGTTAGCTTCCTCCCAAAACATGATGAAGGTGAACAGATGAAGAGAAAAATGAAGTGAAGGTTTGAGTCACGAGAAAAAGCTGCAAACTCTCTCTCTCTCTCTCTCTCTCTCTCTCTCTCTCTCTCTCTCTCTCTCTCTCTCTCTCAGTGTGAATATTAAGTAGCACAGCACGCTGCTCCACATTAGCTTCTCTCTGTATTTTTGGTCTATTTCTGCTGTGATGAGTCCTTCTGGCCCACATTGTCATCTGGAGCATCACCTCGTCTCCTCGTGTGTGTGTGTGTGTGTGTGTGTGTGTGTGTGTGTGTGTGTGTGTGTGTGTGTGTGTGTGTGTGTGTGTGTGTGAAGGACTCTTCAGGATTTCATCTCCAGCAGTGGAGGACAAATGAAGAGAGATAAGATAAAGATGATGATTATATAGATCAGGGGTGTCAAACATAAGGCTCGCGGGCCAGAATCGGCCCACTGGATAACTCTCCTTCTGCTGCTTCAGAGGTTTTATTTCCACCCTGACCACAAAAACAATGAATACATATTTATATCATTTGAAATGACATTTGCACCATTTTTTTTACCAAAAGTAAGACTGAATGCTCCTGAAAATGTCAAATGGTGTAACCACAAAAGAATGATACATATTACGTATTTTATCCTCCTAGAGAGAAAGAAAGAAAGAAAGAAGAAGAAGAAAGAAAGAAAGAAAGAAAGAAAAGAAAGAAAGAAAGAAAGAAAGAAAGAAAGAAAGAAAGAAAGGAAGGAAGGAAGGAAGAAGCAAGGAAAGAAAGAAAGAAAGATGAAGGAGGAAGAGGAGAAAGAAAGAAGGAAAGAAAGAAAGGAAGGAAGGTAGAAAGAAAGAAAGAAAAAAGAAAACACAAAGTTGGAGGAGGAGAGAAAGAAAGAAAGATAAAGGAGGAAGGAAGGAAGAAGGACTGAAAGAAAGAATGAAGGAAGGAAGGACTGAAAGGAAGAAAAAAGACAGAAAGAAATTTAATTTAAAGTTAATAATGTAAGATCATGCCAAACTAGTTGATATGGTGTTTTATTGACAATTTACTGTTTTTAAGCAAGTTGAATTATTTGGTACAAAGTTTTTATGGTTACACCACTTAGACATTTTTGCCATAATCCTCTAATATATTCTCTCTAAATGGATTAAAAGCAGAAATTTGATGCTGGGTCCACAAAAAAAGAATGTGTGAAGTTATTCATACGTTTATTTTCATATTTTAACCCTTTAAATTTAAACTAAACCACATGGACACATAAAAACGTCATTAACCCACAATCACACTATATTATGATCTCCTGTTATCTAAAACTAGATAATATGACATTTGACAAATGACAATTATTTCTATTAACCCTCCTGTTGTCATGAAATGGTTTCTAAACTGTATCCTGACTAAACTTTGACCAGTTTGTTTTAATCCATCAACATATTTTCCTCTGATCTTAAATTTAGTTAAAATAATTCATAATTTCTGCTTTTTTTAACTAAAAAATGAGATATAATTTCATTTAAATGAGGTCATAATTTAAAAATAAAATAAGTGTAAAGTTGGAATGAAGTTGGCTGTATAAGGTCTAACATAGAATTCGGTTATAATTTATACTTTATGCTTTTATTTAATTAAATTGACCCAGTCAGACAAATGTAATGCAGTAAGACATCATGGAGGTCAAACTCCCCACTTTATTACATTATCAGGTTTTATTACATTTTTTATTGAGTTATGAGAGTTAGTCTTATTAAAACCCTCCTGTTGTCCTCGAGTCAAAGAAGGAAGGAAGGAAGGAAGGAAGGGAGGAAGGAAGGGAGGGAGGGAGGGAGGGAGGGAGGAAGAAGAAGGAAGGGAGGAAGAAGGAAGGGAGGGAGGGAGGAAGGGAGGAAGGAAGGGAGGGAGGGAGGGAGGGGAGGAAGGAAGGAAAGGAAGAAGGAAGGAAGGAAGGAAAGGAGGGAGGAAGGAAAAGAGGAAGGAAGGAGGGAAGGAGGGAGGGAGGAAGGAAGAAAGGAAGGAAGGAGGGAAGGAAATGAAGAAGGGAGGAAGGAAGGACAGAGGAAAGAAGGAAGGGAGGAAGATGGGAAGGAAAGAAGGAGGGAGGAAGGAATGAAGGAGGGAGGAAGGAAGGAAGGAAGAACCACATGGACACAAAAAAACATCATTGACCCAGATATCAGATTATTAACCAAATATATGATATCAGACTTTTATCAGTTCCTAATATCAGTATCAACATCTCAGGCTGTTCATCTGTTCTGTAAATAGATGGTTTATTATAGTAAGGTTATAATATATTTATTATTTATAGCTTAATATGTAATATTTAACTGTAAGTGTCTCTTGATCTAAATGAGTTGGACAGCTCTGTTATAGATAACGTGAGCAGACAGCTGATAAAACAGAGATAAAAATGGAATAAGAAGAGATGAGAGTCGGATAAAAGCAAGACAACATGTCACAGATGGAATATTTTAGTCGAGCAGAATATTAAAAGCAGTGAAAGATGAAAACAGGAAGTGTGCTGTCATGTGAAAGAAGAGAGAAGCAGCAGCAGAGAGGTGAAGAGGTGAAGCAGCAGCAGAGTGTTTTACATCAAATATCATCCTGAGAGTGAATTATACATGATGAGAGTTAGAGTGGACACATGTAGACCTGTGTGTGTGTGTGTGTGTGTGTGTGTGTGTGTGTGTGTGTGTGTGTGTGTGTGTGTGTGTGTGTGTGTGTGTGTGTTAAGATAATCAGTGGGATGATTGAAATGTAGAAAACTGTTCCCATTCACTGTGCTCAAACACACACACACACACACACACATTCACACACACACACACACACACACACACACGTTCAGGCTCCTGCAGCTTCTTCCAGAGGACGGGTGTGTAACCAGTACAGTTCAGTGATGAGCCGTCCTTCAGTCTGGAGGGACGAGCTTAATGATTGTGTGTGTGTGTGTGTGTGTGTGTGTGTGTAGGTGTGTAGTCATGTCTGTGTGTGTGTGTGAGTGTGTAGGTGTGCAGTCATGTGTGTGTGTAGAGGAAGTAGACGACGGGGCTAAGCTCACGTCTTTGTGGTTCTACTGTGCTGACGGCCGAGTCTCACAGATACTGAGACCCAAGGTCCTGTGTGTGTGTGTGTGTGTTAACCTGACTGTGTGTGTGGTGTGTTTACCTGACTGTGTGTGTGTGTGTGTGTGTGTGTGTGTGTTAACCTGATTGTGTGTGTGTGTGTTAACCTGACTGTGTGTGTGTTAACCTGACTGTGTGTGTGTTAACCTGACTGTGTCTATGTGTGTGTGTGTGTGTGTGTGTGTTAACCTGAATGTGTGTGTGTGTGTGTGTGTGTGTGTGTGTGTGTGTGTGTGTGTGTTAACCTGACTGTGTGTGTGTGTGTGTTTCAGAGCCGCAGCTGAAGGGCATCGTGACGCGTCTCTTCAGTGAGCAGGGTTTCTTCCTGCAGATGCAACCAGACGGAACCATCAGTGGAAACAAGGACGAGAACAGTGACAACAGTGAGTTTAACTCCACCCCGGCTCACATGTTCCCACATATCAAACACACCTCGAAGGTCCAACTCCACCCGGCTCACATGTTCACACATATCAAACACACCTCGAAGGTCCAACTCCACCCGGCTCACATGTTCCCACATATCAAACGCACCTCGCAGGTCCAACTCCACCCGGCTCACATGTTCCCACATATCACTACCACTACTACTACCACTACTACTACAAAAAGTACTACTTCTATCTCTACTACTACTATAACTACTATTAGTACTGTTACAACTACCACTATAACTACTACTACATAAAGTACTACTACTACTTCTACTACTACTACTACTACATAAAGTACTACTACTACTCCATAAAGTACTACTACTACTACTACTACTACTACTACTCCATAAAGTACTACTACTACTACTAAATAAAATACTACTACTACTCCATAAAGTACTACTACTACCACTACTACTACTACTACTACTCCATAAAGTACTACTACTACTACTACTACTACTACTACTCCATAAAGTACTACTACTACTACTACTACTACTACATAAAGTACTACTACTTCTCCTACTACTACTACTATTACTACTACTATTAGTACTGTTACAACTACCACTATAACTACTACTACTCCTCCATAAAGTACTACTACTACTACTACTCCATAAAGTAGTACTACTACTACTCCATAAAGTACTACTACTACTACTACTACTACATAAAGTACTACTACTTCTCCTACTACTACTACTACTATTACTACTACTACTACATAAAGTACTACTACTACTACTACTACTACTACTACTACATAAAGTACTACTACTTCTACTACTACTACTACTCCATAAAGTACTACTACTACTACTAAATAAAATACTACTACTACTCCATAAAGTACTACTACTACCACTACTACTACTACTACTACTCCATAAAGTACTACTACTACTACTACTACTACTACTACTCCATAAAGTACTACTACTACTACTACTACTACTACATAAAGTACTACTACTTCTCCTACTACTACTACTATTACTACTACTATTAGTACTGTTACAACTACCACTATAACTACTACTACTCCTCCATAAAGTACTACTACTACTACTACTCCATAAAGTAGTACTACTACTACTCCATAAAGTACTACTACTACTACTACTACTACATAAAGTACTACTACTTCTCCTACTACTACTACTACTATTACTACTACTACTACATAAAGTACTACTACTACTACTACTACTACTACTTCTACTACTACTACTACTACATAAAGTACTACTACTTCTCCTACTACTACTACTATTACTACTACTACTACATAAAGTACTACTACTACTACTACTACTACTACTACTACATAAAGTACTACTACTTCTCCTACTACTACTACTATTACTACTACTACTACATAAAGTACTACTACTACTACTACTACTACTACCTCTACTACTACTACTACTACATAAAGTACTACTACTACTTCTACTAATACTACTACTCCATAAAGTACTACTACTACTCCATAAAGTACTACTACTACTACTCCTCCATTAGAAGGTGTTAACAGTGTGAGCAGGAGGAACGATCACAGACACCTGACGGCTGGTTTTAGGTTTTTAAGACTAAACATCGCTGAGGTTCGACTCCCGGCTGCAGAATTTATGTTTTTCTGTTTCTTCTCTCGGACCGGCTGGATGAGCTCAGGATTACAGATCCTGCTGCTTCCTTTAAATCCTTTAGGTTTGGAGAGAAAAAAAGAGGACAAGAGAGGAGGAGGAGATGTTTTGAATTTCCCTCTCTCCCCCCCCTCTGTCTCACTCCCCCTCTCTCTCAGATCATCTCTGAGTTAAATAAAGGAGGATTAACAACAACAAGCCATCGCCACAGGCCTCCTTCCTCCTCCACCTCCTCCTCATCCTCACCCACACTGCAGCTCTTCTGTCCCCGAGGATAAATCACCTCTCATCACTTCAACAACCCCCCCCCCCCCCCCCCCCCCCCCCCCCCCCCCCCCACCCACAATCTCTCTGTTATTCAGTGTCTTTTTCTCTCGTTTTATCAGCGTCGAGCGTCACATCCAGCTTGGCAGAACAACGATTTTTAAACCTGAAACACTGTGAAGTGCTGCGATGTCATGTTGTGTTTGAGTGAGCACGTATTTTAAGATATTTTAAGCCCAGGATGAGTTTCTAAATATAATCTACCTTTTTGTTGTGTTCAGTTAGTTTGAAGAAAAAACATCCAAAGATCAAGAATCACTTTAACCCTTACTTTACTGAAGTGACCCAGATTATACACAAATGGGTTTAATGGTTATAATTAAAGCTACTGTTGAGGTTTTGCTGTTTCCTTCACTGTCAGTAAATGAATCCTCCTGTTAACTTCCTGTTGGCTGTGCAACTTTTTGATGTTTCTAAAGCATAAAGGTAGAAATTAACCTTTTTTAGCCATGTATAACTTGTAATGTAATAATATCCTGATAATTTAACCTTCCTCTCGTCCTCCCGGGTCAAATTGACCCTGTCTGTTTTGACTGTTCCTTCTTTCCTTCCTTCCTCTTTTCCTTTCTCCCTCCTCTCTTCCTTCCTTCCTTCCTTCCTTCCTTCCTTCCTTCCTTCCTTCCTTCCTTCCTCCCTCCTTCTCTTTTTCCTCCCTCCATCCCCCTTTCTTCCTTCCTTCTGTCCTTCTTTCCTCCCTCCCTCCTTTTTTCCTTGCCTCCTTCCTTCCTTCCTTCCTTCCTTCCTCCCTCCGTCCTTCTTTCCTTCCTTCCTACCTTCTTCCCTTCCCTCTTTCCTCTGTCCTTCCTTCCTTCCTTTCCTTCCTCCCTCCCTTCCTTCTTCCTTTCCTTCTTACTTCCTTTCCTTCTTACTTTCCTTCCTCCCTCCCTCCCTCCCTCCCTCCCTTCCTTCCTTCCTCCTTTCCTCCTCTCCCTTTCTTCCTTCTTCCCCCCTTCCTTCCTTCCTTCGTTCCTTCCTTCCTCCCTTCCTTTCTTCCTCCCTTCCTTCCTTCCTTCCTTCCTCCTTTCCTCCCTCCCTTTCTTCCTTCTTCCTCCTTTCCTTCCTTCCTTCCTTCCTTCCTCCCTTCCTTTCTTCCTTCTTCCTCCCATTCCTTCCTTCCTTCCTTCTTTGACTCGAGGACAAACAGGAGGGTTAATAAGAATATCTCATAACTCAATAAAAAATGTAATAAAACCTGATAATGTAATAAAGTGGGAGTTGACACTCCATGATGTCTTTACTGCATTACATTTGTCCGACTGGGTCAATTTTAATTAGTTAGTAAATAAGCATAAAGTATAAAATTATCACCTAATTCTATGTTAGACCTTGCTTAGCCAACTTCATTCCAACTTTACACTTATTTTGGGGAAATTATGGCCTAATTTAAATGAAAATTATACTAAACAAATATTAATATGAACAGTATGTAAGAGTTAAAACATTTGAGCTGTCTGTACCTCTTCAGTAACACCAAGTCTCTCTCTCTCTCTCTTCTCTCTCTCTCTCTCTCTCTCTCTCTCTCTCTATTCTCTCTCTCTCTTCTCTCTCTATCTCTCTCTCTGTCTCTCTCTCTCTCTGTCATCTCTCTCTCTGTCTCTCTCTCTCTCTCTCTCTCTCTCTCTCTCTCTCTGTCTCTCTCTCTCTCTCTCTCTCTCTCCCCCTCTCTCTCTCTCTCTCTCTCTCTCTCTGTCTCTCTCTCTCTCTCTCACTCTCTCTCCGTCTCTCTGTATCTGTCTCTGTCTCTCTGTCTCTCTCTATCTCTCCTCTCTTGCTCTCTGTTTCTCTCTCTCTCTGTGTGTCTCTCTCTCCCTCTCTCTCTCTCTCTCTCTCTCCTCCCTCTCTCTCTCTCTCTCTCTCTCTCTCTCTCCCTCTCTCTCTGCCTCCAGCTCTCTTTAACCTGATCCCAGTAGGCTTGAGGGTTGTGGCCATCCAGGGAGTGAAGGCTGGACTCTACGTGGCGATGAACGCGGAGGGATTCCTCTACACATCAGTAAGAAAAGCTCACTCAGCCGCCCGTCCTCTGGAGTTTTCCATTAAACATTTGGCAGTTTGCAGAGAGTTGATTCAGGCTCCTAAATAATAGACGATACGTTTTTAGGATATTGTGATGGAGATGTAACATGGGATAAAAATAAGATTTAACTGAGTGCATGAGTGTAGAAAGACATGTGAGCTGCAGTTTGCGTGCTGTGTATCTAACATGCATCCATGACTTTTACTGCTGATAAAAAGGTGCACAAAATACTGTAAAAATCTGCATTTATCAGTATCTCAGGCTGTTTTATTGCCTGGCTTTGAGATGGAGTGATTTCACTGTGACGCAGCTGGAGTCTGCTACTTTAACAAAAAAACAAAAAAAAACACTCTGCGACCTTTTTAAAAAGTTATGAAGTACATGCAGATTTGAAGGGATTTGAAACTTGAATTTGAAAATGGACGACTTCCTGTTGGCGTTAGGGGTATGGGTCCAAGAGACTTTTCTTGTGCGTCTTTACATTATACATGGGTGTACCAAATTTCATTCATCTATGTCAATCTGGAGCGAGGGGCTCAATTTTTTTAATTTTCTAGTGGGTGCAGTGGCGCCATTTGGCCAACACTTCCTGTTTTTATGGCGAAACATTGAAAATTACCGCATTGCCACGGCAACCAGGTATAACGAGAGGAAAAAGATTTTGATAACTTTTCATCTCCAATGTCTGACTGATGATTTTTAGTGAATTTTTAAGTTGCTTGGATTAAATCTGTAGGACGAGCTTGTTAAAGTGCGATGCGTGGAAATTGCGAATATGGCGCCAAAATCGGAAATTTGAAGCAAAATGGGCCGACTTCCTGTTAGAGTTAGGGTATGGGTCCAATAGACTTTCTTGTGCGTCTGGTCACGATATATAAGTGTACTAAATTTTGTTGATCTACGTCAATCTGGAGCAAGGGGTTCAATTATTTAAATTTGCCTCGTGAGCCATTTTGCAACGCTTATTTTCGCAACCCATAAAATATCAAATTTTTCACCGGGTCTGGTACATGTGCAAATTTTCGTGAGTTTTTGGGGCATGTTTAGGCTGCCAAAACTGCATTTGTTGGCCCTCATAATAAAGTTAATAACAGCAGGACAGAGGATCAGTCTGCAGCACAGACAGACTGCAGATACTCACTGTTGTATTGCTGCTCCGCCTCACTGAGTCCATTCAGCATCCATTATTCATGTCTGCTACTTCCATAAAAGTTTAAAATGCTATTCTTCAGTCGCACGGCATAAAAGACGAGATGGAGTGATGTGGAAGAAGGAGAGAGCGAGAGATGAGAGAGATGATGGAGATATAAAGTAGTTTTTACTGCAGGAATCCTCCTCAGGCAGTTTCTCAGTAAGTTCATTTTAAAGGCAGTAAAACATCTTTTTAACAAAGATAGAAACATAAATACTTGATTATATTTACATGTAACTTTTGTAAGGTTTAAGAAAAAATCTATTAAAAATCCTTCTCTATTGGTCTGATTTTAAATTATTATAATAAAAATTATTATAGTTGGTGTTTTGTGAACTTGTGAAACTGCATGTTTTTCGTGCATTTTTTGTCAGTAGCAAATGTTTTAATTTAATAGTTTGATGAAAGTTTTCAAAGCAGACGATGAAACAATTAGTTAATAATTAGTATAAACAACAATTTAGATTTGAGTATTTAGTGATTTATTAAAATTTAAGATATTATCAATGAATATTTTTGGGGGGGTTTGGACAAAATGACATTTAAAAATTAAACTTGCCTAAAAATTTTAGGCAAGTTTATTTCGTGAAATTAAACATTTTATCCTTTAATAATGAAACTTTTCTGCTGAGACGTTAAAGTGATGATGCAGCAGAAACTGTGAGAACAGGTTTCTACATTGTGTGTGTTTGTTCTGCTCTGATTGGCTCCCTGCTCCTCCTTTCAACCACCTGTTATATCCAGAAGGCACGCACACACACACACACACACACACACACACACACACACACACACACACACACACACACACACACACACACACACACACACACACACACATACACCTGTTATATCTGCAGGGGGCTACAAAGAGCTAAATTTAGATTCTGTTTGCCTTTAATAGTCCAGATTTAACATCTTGGATCCCAGTTTGTCTCCAGTTAGTCTGATTGTTTCTTCAGCTTGTTGTTACTGTGTTTCTGAAACTTATGTTAAACTTGTCTAGGGAAACAAATATGATGAAATAAAATCATCTTCTTTTCAAATCAGGCTAAACAAAAAAAGCTCAAATCTGCAGCTCGTCTGATCTTTACAACACAATTTCATCCAGATTCCTGTTTCCAGGTGTAATAGTGAAGTATTACAGTATGAAGTATCACAGTATCACAGTATTACAGTATAAAGTATTACAGTATGAAATATTACAGTATGAAGTATTACAGTATGAAGTATCACAGTATCACAGTATTACAGTATGAAATATTACAGTATGAAGTATTACAGTATCACAGTATTACAGTATAAAGTATTACAGTATAAAGTATTACAGTATTACAGTATTACAGTATTACAGTATAAAGTATTACAGTATTTCAGTATTACAGTATTACAGTATAAAGTATTACAGTATTACAGTATGAAGTATTACAGTATAAAGTATTACAGGATTACAGTATAAAGTATTACAGTATTACAGTATAAAGTATTACAGTATTACAGTATAAAGTATTACAGTATCACAGTATTACAGTATTACAGTATTACAGTATGAAGTATTACAGTATGAAGTATTACAGTATAAAGTATTACAGTATTACAGTATAAAGTATTACAGTATGAAGTATTACAGTATGAAGTATTACAGTATAAAGTATTACAGTATTACAGTATAAAGTATTACAGTATTACAGTATTACAGTATGAAGTATTACAGTATTACAGTATGAAGTATTACAGTATAAAGTATTACAGTATTACAGTATTACAGTATTACAGTATTACAGTATGAAGTATTACAGTATGAAGTATTACAGTATAAAGTATTACAGTATTACAGTATAAAGTATTACAGTATGAAGTATTACAGTATCACAGTATTACAGTATAAAGTATTACAGTATGAAGTATTACAGTATGAAGTATTACAGTATAAAGTATTACAGTATGAAGTATTACAGTATAAAGTATTACAGTATGAAGTATTACAGTATAAAGTATTACAGTATGAAGTATTACAGTATAAAGTATTACAGTATTACAGTATAAAGTATTACAGTATGAAGTATTACAGTATCCCAGTATTACAGTATGAAGTATTACAGTATTACAGTATGAAGTATTACAGTATGAAGTATTACAGTATTACAGTATGAAGTATGAAATATTACACACATTAAAAAACTAACACCTATAGAAACTTTTCAAACCACTCCTGCAGTATAATCTACTTTCCTACTGCCAATAAGTCTGATTAGTATTTTACAAACTCCAAAAAAATGGCTCTGCAATAAATAGAAATGGGAGACAAATATCAATATCGGCAGACAGGTATAATTGTGCATCGTCTGCATAGAGATGGCCACAGATGGGTTGTAGCTGCTGTGGCAGTGGGCCAATCACATATCGCGTTACATTGAAGAACGCTTGCTGTTGATTGGCTGAGAGCAAGTCCATACAAATAGTCATATTTTCTAGCTCTGGGTGCAGAAAGGATCGATTGCAGGTATCGATTGACGAGAGATGTTTAGATACGACTTGGTATTGATTTACTTCGGTCAGGGTTTTTTATACGTTTGTGGAACAACTGCTTGTCAGTCCTTTTTGATTTTTTCACTCAAATATACTTCAGTAAAACATCATCTGGACTTCAGTATTATTTGTGGACGTGTCACAGATAAGAGCCTACTAAGTCTCTCAGGGGCCTTTTGGAAAAGTAGTCGCTACACACTGTAATCTCTCCACTGTCCTGATAGTAAAGGCACAAAATCACACAAAATCGTATTAAGTAATGTTAATTCAAACTTGTTTTCTGTCTGTTTGTGTGTCAGGATGTCTTCACAGCAGAGTGCAAGTTCAAGGAGTCGGTGTTCGAGAACTACTACGTCATCTACTCGTCCACGCTGTACCGGCAGCACGAGTCGGGCCGCGCCTGGTTCCTGGGCCTCAACAAGGACGGAGTCATCATGAAGGGAAACCGAGTGAAGAAAACCAAACCCTGCTCACACTTTGTCCCCAGACCCATCGAAGGTGAAACACCGACGCCAGTTTGTGTCAGAGTCAGATATCAGTTTCATCTCCAGTGCAGCGAGGATGTGTTGATCCAGGCGATAAACTACACTCAAGATTCACCTTCGGGTTGTCCTCCCGGGTCCTTCTTTCCTCCCTTCCTTCCTTCCGTCTGTCCTTCCTCCCTCCCTCCTTCTCTCTTTCTTTCCTTCCTCTCTCTTTCCTCCCATCCTGCTTTCCTTCCTCCATCCCTCCTTCTTCCCTTCCTTCCTACCTTCCTCTCTTCCTTCTTTCCTCTGTTCTTCTTTCCTTCCTTCCTCCCTTCCTTTTTTCCTCCCTCCGTCCTTCCTTCCTTCTTTCCTCCTTCCTTCCTTCCTTCGTCCCTTCCTTCCTTCCTTCCTCCCTCCTTTACTTCCTTCTTCCTTCCTTCCTTCCTTCCTTCCTTCCTTCCTTCCTTCTTTCCTCTGTCCTTCTTTCCTTCCTTCTCTCCTTTTCTTCCTTCCTTCCTTCCCTCCTCCCTCCCTCTCTCCTTTCCTTCCTTCTTCCTCCCTTCCTCCCTCCCTTCCTTCCTTCCTCCTTTCCTTCCTTCCTTCTTCCTCCCTTCCATCCTTCCTTCTTCCTCCATTCCATCCTTCCTTCCTTCCTCCCTTCCTTCCTTAACTCGAGGACAACAGGAGGGTTAATTTAATAATTTCTGCTTGTAGAGTGCAGAACTCAGTTTTTATCAAGAGAGACAAGCAGAGCGCTAAAGAAGCAATATGAGATTCACTTAGTGTTGTTTTGTCAGTGTGTCGGCAGTTAAAGGGTTGGTTGTCCTCACAGTTATCAGGTAGTACAGACTGCAGTTAAAGGGTTGGTTGTCCTCACAGTTATCTGGTAGTACAGACTGCAGTGTGAAGGGTCAGAGCTCAGAGCCGAACCCATCAGCAGGGAGCAGAGGTCTGAGTCTGAGGACAAACTTAAGCTCTAATATCACAGATGGAGGTTTAACAGGAAACATGAAGCTCCGTCTCTGCTTTCAGCCGCTCTGCCCCCCCCCTCCCCCTCCTCCTCCCCATCACATCTATATATATATATATATTTATTACATACAGTACACACATATCTGTATATTTATACTCTCATTGCTCAGTTTAATGAAGCAGTTTTTCACACTAATATAAATATTCAGCATATTATCAGACTTGCACAATTTGATTATCTTAGTTTGTTCATACTGATGTTTATTTGTTGGATATCTGTGATTATCCTCACGCTGTTTGTTGTCACATTTAATTAATAAAACCATTTCCTTCCAATGTCCCCCCCCCCTCCCCCCTCTCTTCCTTCAGTCTGTATGTATAAGGAGCCGTCGCTGCACGAGCTCGAGGAGAAGCTGCTGAAGACCTCGCGGAGCCCGACGATGAACAGCGAGGGCCGGGCGGGGAACCTGGACCAAGAGGAGGAGGAGCAGCCGGAGGAAACCACAGAGCAGGACGGGTCATAGCCTGCAGCGCCCCCCGCAGGAGGAGGAGGAGGCGAACTCCCATTTTAACACTCCCTCTGTTCAGCAACAACAACAACAGCAACTACAACCACACCAACGACAACAACCGCCATGACGACGGCGACTACGACGAAAACAAAGAAAAAAAGAAGCTTAAAAAAAAAAAAAAAAGCGGGGGAGGGGGAGGGGGGGTGTTCTTGCTCGTGATGAAATATTTTAAATCTATCGGGGGAGGGGGCGAGTGGAGAGGGGCTCATTTGAAAGTGAAAAAAAAAAATCAGGACGTTGACGATGATGATTTACATTTTATGCAAAAAGCCCTGCTGAAACGGCGCCGGGAGGCTAGCACATCTACTCTTCATCGCCACATCGTAATCATCGTCATCGTCATTACTTCGTCGCAAAAAAGATGACGAAATGTTTTCTGAGTCGAGCGAGCGCTGAGAACTCCGAAGCTTTAAGCCATGTAGAAAAATTTCACTTCCTTTTCATTTCTTAACCAATGCAAAAACTTTCGCACTTTCGACACGCCGCGCTTCTTCTTCTTCTACTTCTTCTTCTTCTTCCTTCTTCTTCGTGTTGTTCTGTCCAATCAGAAAGAAGAGTTTTCTGTTCAGCTTCCACATGTTTTTCCTTTTTTTTTTGTTCTCGGGACTTACTTCCTGCGGGTTTTGTTGCAGACACTGCCGATTAAAGATTCAGAGGACTGTTTCTCCTGGAGGAAGTCCGTCAGGTAATCTGCTTTTAATGTTTGCTGGTTTCAGTCTGACAGCCGGACGGTTTGTTAAAAAAAAAAAAAAAATAAAAAAAAACTCAGATTAATGCAGATTATTAGACACTGTGACAGGTTTTAATGTTTCTCTCTGTTTACGACAAATCACACAAACTTCACATCTCTGCTGATCAGCGTCTAAATGATCAGAGTTTAGAGTGATATCCTCGCTTTCACTTCATTTCTATAAAACAAACATTAACCTGCATTTATAAATATTAACAAGCAATTTAAACTGTACAGAACAAAACAATCAGCTAGAAGGGTCTTTATTGTAATTGAGCCTTTAAAACCAACAAAAGACGATATTTCGATGTCCAAAATCTTACGATGATATCAAGTCTGAAATCACGATATCGATATTATATTGAGGTTGGGCTTCGTTCCAAACATATGTAAAGTACATACAAATGAAATAATGCTGCATAAGGTCAAAACAGACACCATAGGTCCGTAGATCACATAGACATCGGGTACATGTGTCTGGTTTTTTGTACCCATTGAGCTTTTGCAGGAGGGTTAAGCTTCATCCAGTTAATATGCATTAGATAGCACTGATTAACTGGTTAACTGGGGTTCAGGTGCTTTGTCCAATAAGAACAGTAGTGGATCCAAAGGAGAGGTAATGTCAGTTCTTAAGATTTTCTCCATTTCTTTCCTTTATGGCTTTCCAGAATGTCTGGATTTTGGGGCATTTCCAGAAAATAAGGGTATGATCCCCAAAGTATGACACAGTTTCTCCAACATTTGTTTGTCAGAGATCCTCATCATTCACCTTGCAGTCAAATTCTTTCCACACCTGGCTCCACATCCCCTTGTGAACCTGCAGAAATTTGAACTATAATCTGTCCAAAAGTATAAATTTGGTTTCAAAACATTCACATCAGGGCTTTTCTATCAAATCTAACAAATACTTCTGATTATACTTCCAAATAAGGTTAATCTAACAAATAGTATAGATGTTTTGGGCTTGGTTTAATTAATTCCTTTATAGACCACCCATTGAAATAGTTGGAAGTTCAAAATTTCAACCCTAAAGACTTATTGGAGGATATAACATGACTTTTTTTGCTTTTCATTTACAAATCAATCTCAATGAAGTTACCATATATGGTTCCTCACCAGTCTATAAGGTAAAACATTTACCAAAAAGTCTTTATATAAAAACTCCACATGGTTCTACAACCTCACAGAAAGGCATAGAGAGGCTATTTTGGATGTTTGCAGAAGTTACTGAATATAGGTATCGGCCCGATAAAGGGTTAAACAAGAATGACACATCAGGCCCGAGTAATGCCTGCAGGATTCAGGTGTGAAGAGACTCGATCACACTGATTGATTTTCAGCCTTTAAAAAAAACAACAATTCATCAGAGTCAAAAAAGACAACATCGAGTGTCTGCAGGTCGAGAGGCAAAACCCAATATCTGCAAAGCCCTTTATAAGCGCTGCTGCTTGTGAATGTTCTGTGAGCAGATGATAACTGATATTTTAACAGCTCAGAGCTTCTCTCGTCTGGATTTAAGCAGCTGTGCAACAAAGCAGCCGTGTTACGTAACTTTAGACACCTCAGCTGACACACATCGGATGTAGATGTTCAGTTGGGAAAGTCAAACACTGTGTTCAAGATCAGGAGTGAACTTTCCACACTTGGATGTAAAGTTGCATGAGAGTGTCACAATGTTGGGGTTTCTTTTTCATGTCAAAAGAAACACAAACGTTCCTGTAATCAGATGCAAAATTGTGCACAAAATAAAATATAATATTTATACTTATGTGACTAAATAGCTCAAGAACAAGATATTAGAGATATTCTTAAAATGTTATTTCCAAGGTAAAAAATTAGCTGACACTTTCTTGTATTACAGACTTTAGTTACTGCATCATATTTCACAAAAACAATAAATGAGACTCAACAAAGACCACAAAGCTTTCTGAATGTTCAAGTCAGTTTTTGTAGAGATGAAGTGAACCTGATAGAGGATTTAAAACTTGATCAGCGGAGATGTGAAGCTGCAGGATTGAAAAAAACGCTCAATATGATCTTTAAGAAACCGTCCTCCTGTCTCTGTCCTCGTGATGCGTTCAGGGTCTGATCACATGAAAAGTTTTGCTGAGGAGTTGCAGGCTGAAATATTGCATGATGTATTTTCCAAAAAAGCAAAAAAGCGTTGACGCCCCCGCAGCCGTTTGGGGGCTTTAAATGATTTATTGAGGTACTAACAGCTCTGTTGTGTAACTCTGATCCGGTCTGAACAGGACTGAGGAGCAATGAGTCGACTCTGTTACCTGCCGCCACGTTAAAAGCTCTTCATGTCTGATCTGATACGACAGAGGATGTAAATGTGTTGAAAAATGGCACAGCATGTATTCAAGAGCATAAAACACAACTGTATGTTTACTGTGTGTGTGTTATGACAGTTTTTTTTTTAAAGAGGGGGGCGTGTTGCTTTTAAACATGAACATTTAACTTTTAGCACAACATGTTAATAGAGTGTTAAAAATATATATATGTAATAATAATAATGTTGGAAAACGACACGCCCCTCCCCCCGCTGAACCCCCAGTTCACGGGCCAATCATGCGAAAGAGGCGGGGTAATGATGATGTCATCGGCGGGCTCCTCCCCATCAGTCTCTCCAGCTTCATGATTGGTTCGTTTTCAGTTATTGATTTGGTTTTAATCTCAGTATTAATCCAGTAATATGTTGTTTTGTTCCCCAGTTTGAGCTGTGATGAGAGATCAGATTTGGGTTTTTTTTTTATCACTGATTGTAGTTCCTGATTATTGGATATTTGATTATCAGCCATCATGCCAAAAACAGATGTTTTAAACGGCTGCATATCTCTATAACGTACTGAAACGTGTCTCCTGTCGCTGTAGTGACGACAGACAGGTGAGACAGGTGAATGTAAACCCGACTTCTTATAGTGGTGATGCATTAAAGAAACCTGGGAATCTGGGACATTCTCAGCCTTTTAAAGTGCAGCCAGAGAGGACGATGATGTCACGATAAAAACTGAAAATCAACACGAAAGAAATGTTTTCAGAGAGTAACAAATCAAATATAGACTTAAACATTATTATTTGCCTTTAACCCAAACATCAAACATCAAACATGCAACACAGATATTCACAAGTTAAGAGTTACAAGCAGCGAAGCCATCATGGGGCGCACTAGTTTGCAATGCACCTGTTTTTTTCGGGCGAAATACAGCAAGCACACCATAAGCCAGTCATGTGACAAGAATGAATCAATCAGTTCCAATTACTATAGGCCAAATTCAGTGACGTAATTATGTTTTTTTATGGGTTAATCCCGGACGAGCCCCCAGAAAGAAGGAAGGAAGGAAGGAAGGAAAGGAGGAAGAAGGAAGGAAGGAAGGGAGGAAGAAGGAAGGAAAGGAGGGAGGAAGGAAGGGAGGGAGGAAAGAAGGAAGGGAGAAAGGAAAGGAAGGAAGGTAGGAGGGAGGAAAGAAGGAAGGGGGCAGGGAGGGAGAAAGGAAAAGAGGAAAGGAAAGGATGGAAGGTATGGGGGAGGAAAGAAAGAAAGAAGGAGGTAGGAAGGACAGAAGGAAGGGAGGAAGAAGGAAGGAAAGGAGGGAGGAAGGAAGGAAGGAAGGGAGGAAGGAAAGGAAAGAAGGAAGGAGGCAGGGAGGGAGAAAGGAAAAGAGGAAAGGAAAGAAGGAAGGAAAGGAAGAAAGGTAGGGGGGAGGAAATAAAGAGAGAAGGAGGGAGGAAGGACAGAAGGAAGGAAGGAAGGGAGGAAGGAAGGAACAGTCAAAACAGACGGGGTCAATTTGACCCGGGAGGACGACACGAAGGTTAAATCACAATTAACGAATTAAGAGGAAGCTGATAAATAAGACTTTAGGATTGACTCAGTAGTTTTTAAGGTGTGACATCATCGTCCTCTCCTCGCCACAGCTCCCCGTCTGTGTGGTGTCGTTTACCCACAATGCCTCTTGCTCAGCGGTGCGTTTCGGATGCGGGTTGATGGGAGGATTTACTGGTGACACGTTGAACACTGCCCTGCCTCGTTTAGATGAACAGCACTGCCGGGCCAAAAACTTAAGTAATCTTCTTCTTCTTGTCTTACTCAAACCCTTTACTCCTTTACTCAGACGTCACCGATCGGGTTTCCCCCCCCAAAAAACATCTTTTTTTTTTATTTTAAACATACTCTCCACTTCCTGTGTGTTATCAGGCATATTTTATACTTCCGAATAATACTAACCCATCTGTCCTCCTCTACTAGTTCTATCACTGCCTTCCTCTGTAGAGCTGATGTATGGAAGGCCATTTGTGCCAGAATTTTGACTTTTCTTCAAAACTCTGAAGGTTCCTCGTTCATATTCGTCAAGTTTTCACTGAGATGGATCACTCATCAGTCTGCAGAACTTTTACTTTTAATTCAGTGAAAACTTAACATTTTATAAATACAGCTATAATGTGAATTTAGCATTTTTGACACATAGAAAAATGCAACAAAATTCATTTCAGTCAAACTTTTTGTGCTCCAGAAAATATGTGATAAACACTTTTTATCACTTTATTGGCAGTATTTTGAGCCTCAGACCTTTGTCACGTAAAATTTATGAATTATACACTTTAAAAAAAAATATATTCATGAATTTTACATGAGAAAAGTCTGAAATCTGAAATAAGTTAAATACAGCGTTGAATGTTTTCGTTTCTGTGTTTTTGTGTTTTTAAACGATCTAACTCGTTGCACTTTTAAACCAATCAGAGGCAAAATTTGGCACAAATTAAAATAAAACAAAAGATTGATTGTAATCTGACTGGATAGCTTTTTGCAGGAGAATTAACCTTTCATTGCAGTAGAGAGAAAAACAGGTTTTAGTCGCTAATTGATTTTTTTTCAAACCCTTTTTTTATTCAGAGGAAATTCAGTGAGAGTAACGCCCTGATTACATTCACACTTGGAAGCTTCCACAGTCTGATCTGCTGGCCACACAGATTCATCCTGTCGGTCTCAACCTTTCGGCCACCACTGCCCAGTTATTGGTTAAAGTCCAGATGTGTTAACGAGGAAAATGAAATGATGAGTTTGGTGTTTGAATGCAGAAAGAGATTAAATTCATGATTTTTTTCGGGGGGAAACTCGGTCGCCTCCCATCAACCGGCATCAGCTGACACACGAAGCTCGTAGTCACGCAGACGCAGGAAGACTAATATTTGCATGTGTGGAGAAAAAGATTATTGTGATGCATGCTCTGTGCATACATGCCATTATGAGCTCAGTTAAAAGTGAGGATGAGAGGGAAGGAGGTGGGTGGCCCGGGTATTTTTTTTTTTTTAAATGTTTAAATTTTTCACATTATTTCACTTTATTTTGGTTAAATGTGGACAGACGGACTGATGGAGGGGAAATGAACGACCCGATCACAATCCACACCGTACTGCCTCGGAGAAAGTCTTCCAGTTGAGGTTTTTGGGGGTCGCACTACGGGGATTTATAGAGACAGAACTGAAACTTCACTGTTTTCTCTTCTGGTCCAAAAGGACGCTGAATGTTTGTGACGAGTGAATGCTCTCCTGTTCCTGTTTCCTGTTTCCTGTTTCTGTTTCTGTTAGCTTCAACACACCAAAACACTCGACAGGAATGTTCTAACACTAGTGTCCTTTCTATCAGGTCTACTTCTAGAGCTGCTTCACACATTTAAACACAGTGTCAGGACGTAGAAATCAATATATATGTTGGAACTTGTTTATATGGAAGACTGTAAGTGCCAAAATTATTTTAGAAAAGTCACAGTTTTAGACTTAAAAGACAAAATCCTCAAATTACCTCCCAGCTCACTGTTAATGCTCCCAAGGTAATTTGTGATTAATTAAAGAAAATTGGCTCCTTAGTGATAATTTCTCAGGCTGATGAAGTTAAACTGAAAAATTAACCATGTTTAAATTTAAGCATCCAGCAAATTGAACTATTTATTCACTGTTATTTATGATATTTGTAATCAATGCATCATTTTTCTTTTGTTTTTATCCCTGTAGCTACATTTGAAAGTTGGATTTTGATGAACCCCCGACAGCAATAAGTTCAGAAAAGCATAAAATAAAGAAATTATTAAAATGAGAAGTGAGCTAAAGGGAAAATATAAAATCGTAAAGTGTCTTTAATGGAATAATTTTCCAATGTCAGATGACCGTCAATCACAGTGTGTGGATCAAACCTACGAGCACACATTAATAAATAAAGCAATATTTACTGATGTGATCGATTTAATCACATTCCCGTCAGAAACGTATTTAAATATTAGCAATATAGGGGCTCAAATATACGATTTTGAACAAAAGAACCGCCTTATCACGCCAAAGTGAGAGTGATAAACCCGCCGATCCACCACAGGATAACATGTCAGTGTCACATTTTGCATAAAGGCGTAAAAATACAAGCAAAAATACTCAACACCTCCATCTAGTGGCCAGACTGATTATGACACTTGTTATTTTAAAAACTGTTAATACGATTGTTGTGGTGTTTGCTGTTGCCATGACAACAGAGCAAAAGTTACAACATTTAGAGTGATCTTACCCAAATCCTTAACCCTCCTGGTATAGTTTAATTTGACCAAACTTTCCAATAATATGTGTAAAACTTGTGGTAATAAATTGAAATGATTGGGTGATAATTTAAACCTTGTGCTTTATAAACAGTCAAACCAAACCAGGTCAGTTTTGCAGTGAGACAATAGGAGGGTTAACAAGGTTGGGTTT
This sequence comes from Scomber scombrus, assembly GCF_963691925.1. Lineage (NCBI taxonomy): Eukaryota > Metazoa > Chordata > Actinopteri > Scombriformes > Scombridae > Scomber > Scomber scombrus. The sequence continues at coordinate 32,447,117 of NC_084974.1, read as the reverse complement.
TTTTTAGTGCCTAACCCTAACCATAAAATAACAGTGGTGTTTGACAGTTTTCAGAAAGCACAGACCTGCTGATTAAACATTGATTTATTGATTTTGAACATGTTAAAATAACAAAATAAAACATATAGACAGCAGAACATAATGAAATAGAAATGAAAACCATTCAATGTTTAGAAAGTAAGAAACTTTTCTAGTCCTACCCCCTTTAAAAAAAAAACTCTAACAATCAAATCAAAGCTAATTAAACAATAGAAAACACCTAAAATACACGCAGTCATGCCTAGACAAGGAAAACGTGGCCCTGACACGGTCGACCGGCGGGTGTTTTATAGGTTTTGGCGTGATATTGTTTTGATTTCTGTAAATATATAAAAGTGTGGAAAAGATTTGTCGTTGTCAGAAAATAAATGTGAGAATGTTTTCTGTACACAAATGTTCACTAAAGCACCTCTTCTCTGTTTGTCTGTGTGAAAGCTCACCGCTGATTCATTTGAGCACAAACGTTATTTAAACATTCTCATTTTTAATTTTTTAACAAAATCTTTTCCACACGCTCAAAATCTTATTCGATCCCCAATAATCAAAGCTCACCTGATGCTGCGTTCACATCCTGTAGGAAAACAGAACATCCTGATCGGAAAGACTTTTACAGCACAAACTGGAGCCGTTTAAAAATCCTGAATGTGTTTTTTTTTTTAAGTATTATTTGTCGCCTGCAGCAGCATCAGTGTGTAAACTCAGAAGTAGAAAGTGTAGAAAGGACACTCTCCAGTTAAAAGTCTGTGATTTTTTAAAAGGGAACAGTCGGTTGACTCAGAGGCGTCAAAAGTCAAAAAAAAAAGAAAAAAGCTTCGAATATTTCCAATAAGTTTCTGTAAATACTCAAAAACATTCTGACAGTATTTCCGAACATTTTCCATCTTAAATCATCAAGATAAATCTCTTCTGGATGCCTTTGTGTCGACCTGCTGAACTCTTCTTGTGACTTTATCCAAAAAAAAAAAAACAACCTAAGAGACTCGGCCTGTAGGGAGCGCTGTCGCTGTCGCATCGGGGGAACGTCGCAACACTGCCGACGTCCGCTGGCGCTAAACGATGATGTCATAATCAAGCGACAGAGGCCCCCTGGTGGTTGGTCGGCAGCGGGATGACGAACTGTCGCCAAAAAAGTCTATTTTTGTTTGTTTTTTGTCTTTGAAGCTTGAAATCTGTTTTCTTTGTGTTTGCTGATGTTTGCACCTTTTTCTGAGACACCGTCATAGAAACGCATCGTATATTAGAAGAAAAAAATCATCGCAAATACGCAGCAGGATGAAAAAGATTATTGAAAAATTAAAAATAAATAAAAAAGAACGATATAAAAGATTTTTTGTGTCTGTCGTGTTTCTTTTTGATTCCTGATTGTGTTTTTGTGTCAGAAACTCTCACTGGTGAATGTTGAAAAGCTAGCTAGCAAATCACTGACATGTCATTAAAATTGAATCAGCTGTGTTTGGCTCTCATATTCAGGATGTTGTTCTCTGGTTGAAAGCTTATTAAAAGTCGACCGCAGCACGATGAAAGTCTCAAAGTGTTTCTTCCTGCTTAAATCTCCATGAATCCTACATACCTCAACAGGAAGACTCTGAATAATAATAATAATAATAATTGTTTTTATATAGTTAACAAAGTGCTTCATAGACATATATCTGGGTCAATGAGGGTTTATTGTGTCCATGTGGTTTAGTTTAAATTTAAAGGGCTAAAATGTGAAAATAAACGTATGAATAACTTGCACACATTCTTTTTTTGTGGACCCAGCATCAAATTTCTGCTTTTAATCCATTTAGAGAGAATATATTAGAGGATTATGGCAAAAATGTCTAAGTGGTGTAACCATAAAAACTTTGTACCAAATAATTCAACTTGCTTAAAAACAGTAAATAGTCAATAAAACACCATATCAACTAGTTTGTTATGATCTTACATTATAACTTTTTATAAAGCCCTCCCTGAGCTACTACCTTATCGTGGTGGAGGGGTTTGCGTGTCCTAATGACCCCAGGAGCTCAGTTGTCGGGGGCTTTATGCCCCTGGTAGGGTCACCCATGGCAACCAGGTCCTGGGGGAGGGACCAGACGAAGCGTAGCTCACAAGACCCCTTATGATGAGTACTATAAATGGACTCTCATTTCCCCTGCCCGGATGCGAGTCACAGGGGCCCCCCCCTGGAGCCAGGCCTGGGGGTGGGTCTCGATGGCGAGCACCTGGTGGCCAGGCCAGCACCCCGGCTGGGCACAGCCTGAAGAGGAAACATGGGACCCCCTTCCAGTGCACCCACCACCCGTAGGAGGGGCCAAAGGGGTCGGGTGCAATGTGAGCTGGCGGGGAAGGAGCCTGAGCTGGTGCGCGAGGTTGAGAAGTTCCAGCTAGATATAGTCGGCCTCACCTCGATGCATAGCAAGGGCTCCGGAACCAGTCTTCTCGAGAGGGGTGGGACTCAGTTCCACTCTGGAGTTGCCGGGCAGGGGTGGCAATACTTATTGCCCCCAGGCTTGGTGCCTGTATGTTGGAGTTTACCCCAGTGGATGAAAGGGTAGCCTCCCTCCGCCTTCGGGTGGGGGGACGAATCCTGACTGTTGTTTGTGCCTATGGTCCAAACAGCAGTTCAGAGTATCCACCCTTTTTGGACTCCTTAGAGGGGGTGCTGGAGAGTGCTCCCTCTGGGGATTTCCTCGTTCTGCTGGGAGACTTCAGCGCTCACATGGGCAGCGACAGTGAGACCTGGAAGGGTGTGATTGGGAGGAACGCCCCCCCGGGTCGGAACCCCAGCGGTGTTTTGTTATTGGACTTCTGTGCTCGTCACAGATTGTCCATAACGAACACCATGTTCAAGCATAAGGGTGTCCATATGTGCACTTGGCACCAAGACACCCTAGGCCGCAGTTCGATGATTGACTTTGTAGTCGTGTCGTCGGACTGTGTGTTAATATGTAATATTGATCATTCTTTTGTGGTTACACCATTTGACATTTGTCACTGACACATAAACAGGACATACAGTGAAATTACAAATTAGAAGTTCAATTCAGTCAATAGATAAAATAGAATATCAATGTGGAAATTGTGTAAGTGAACCTGCAGCTGCTGTCACATCCTGTTTGTAGCTTGTGTTTTATTTTGAAGTTATTCTCCCTTTGTGTGTTTTGTTAGTTTTACTTCCTGTGTTTCCCCTGCCTTAGTTGATTGCCTCATGTGTTTCACCTGTCTTGTTTCACTCACCTGTGTCCTGTTTAGTTATTACCCCATCATGTCTATATAGGTTTTGGTTTTCAGTTCAGTCTTTGTCTGAGTCTCTGTGTTTTGTTCTGTGTTGTTTCGCACGTTGTTGTTTTGGACTGTGTTTTTATTTGCTGCCTATCCGCCCGTTATTTTGCCAGTGTCATTCGGCCTGTGTTTTTCTGTTGAGTTTTCTCCAGGCGGGGAGCTCCGGTCCTCTGAAATGAGGCCAACGCAGAAGTAACTTAAAACTGCATTCTATCAAAAGGCCACCAGGGGGCGACCGTTTTGGTGTCAAAAGGACTTCCGTCTCTATACAAGTCAATGGAGAATTCACCAACTTCTCACTTGATTTCTAACCTCAGTAAACGTTTTCAAAATGTGTTTATGGTCTCAATCGCTAGTTTAAAGCCTTCTTCAATGCAGTATGATGTTCATTTGGGACATTTTGGCCTCCCTGATTTTATATGTGACGATAAAGCAGGGTATGCATTAGGGCGTGGCTACGTGGTGATTGACAGGTTGATTGGTTCACAGGTTCAGGAGGGCGCCTCATGCTCCTCCTGATGCCCATATAAGTAGAATCCCTCTTTTTATTGTTCCCAGCATGCACCTGAAATTTTCAAGATGGCGCTGCTCAGATCCGATACTATTGGCCTCCGAGCAGCAGTCCACAAACCAATGGGTGACGTCACAGATGTTACGTCCATTTCTTATATACAGTCTATGGTTTTCTCCTGAGTTGGCCAATAAAGTGCCTTTTTTTCCCGAAACAGTCTGCTTTCTGGGTCCACCCGCATGTAACCGTGACAGCTGCAACTTTACTAAAATGTTAAGTATCTTAGTTAAAAGTTAATAGATAACCCGTATGTGCAACATTTAAAGATATCGATGTTCTGCATGCAACATATAGTGCAGGCAGGATTAAGACATCATGGTGCTTTATTTATTATAGTTTTCTGCACTTTTAAGGACTGCATCTCAGTTTTGTCAATGACAATAAAGACATTATATTTCTATATGTTTTAACTGGAGGGAACTTTGACAGAAAACTTACAAACATGTAGTTAATACACTGCCTGACTTCAGTTTACAGGACATAGAATAATAAATATAACAACGCTTACATTTAAAGGAGCAGTGTGTAGCGTCTAATATCATGACAGACCCCTCCCACCACCAGGCTGAAGGGAGTTTGGATTGATTGGAAGAATGTGTTCAATATCAAAACCACCTTAACTGCGCTGCTGAATCACTGTTTTCATTCTTTAGTTCATTTTCTCTCCACACAGATATTTAAAAAGCCGAGTGTTGAACAGTAGAAACGTTGTGCTTTATTAACAGGTTTTTTTTGTAGTTTACTGTCAGTATGAATGTCAGAACTTAAACAATACTCTCCTCCACTCAGGATACAGGAGAACATATAAAACACTGATACATGTTAAATATTTCAGAGCGTGCTCAGCATGATCTCGTACACAGACGGATGGTTTTAGTGATTTAAGAGCTCGCTGTTCTTCCTGAAGCTCGCTGACGGACTAAAAGCGTCTCTGATTATAAATAGATCCAAACACTCAGAGAAACCACGATGATGTTCTGATGTCTTAAAAGCTGCTCGACTTCATCCAAGTTTAACCACAAGACACGAACAACAACTACAACTATACTGAACTACACCCAGACACTTACATATAATAATATACCACTACTATATACTGTAGTAATGCATACTACATCACTCATAATACTGCAGTACTTTTACTGTAATACTGCATCACTCATAATACTGCAGTACTTGTACTGTAGGAGGATTTTTCGTGCAGTACTTTTACTTGTAATGGAGTATTTGTACATAGCAGTAAAGTTAAATGTTGAGCAGCTTTTAACTGAGACTTTAATGTAAATGAGGAAACACAGTTTGAATCCACAGTGCGGCTCCTCGTCCTGATAACCGTCCCTGTTCTTTAAACACAACAAGCTCCACTCTGGGATCAGAGTTCCTTGTTCTCTAACTTCAGGTCTACAGGTTGTAGATGGGTGTAACCAACATGTGACGCAGCACAGAGCTGTCAGGCTGCATTCATGACTGAATCACATGATCCGATCAAACCTGTTTCATTTATCGGGAAGTGAAACTCAGTCAGTCGTTGCCTCTGAGAGCTGAAATGGCGCAGAAAGATCAGCTGGACCGAGAATCTTTCTCTTGTGTGATCTGTCTGGATCTACTGAAGGATCCGGTGACTACTTCCTGTGGACACAGCTACTGTATGAGCTGTATTAAAGGATTCTGGGATGGAGAGGATCAGATGAAGATCTACAGCTGCCCTCAGTGCAGAGAGGCCTTCACACCGAGGCCTGTCCTGAAGAAAAACACCATGTTAGCAGCTTTAGTGGAGCAGCTGAAGAAGACTGGACTCCAAGCTGCTGCTGCTGATCACTGCTATGCTGGACCTGAAGATGTGGCCTGTGATGTCTGCACTGGGAGGAAGAGGAAATCCTCCAAGTCCTGTCTGGTGTGTCTGGCCTCTTACTGTGAGAATCACCTCCAGTCTCACTATGAATCACCTACATTTAAAAAACACAAGCTGGTGGAGCCCTCCAAGAAGCTCCAGGAGAACATCTGCTCTCGTCATGATGAGGTGATGAAGATATTCTGCCGTACAGATAAGAAGAGTATCTGTTATCTGTGCACTATGGAGGATCATAAAGGCCACGACACAGTCCCAGCTGCAGCAGAAAGGACTGAGAGGCAGAGAGAGCTCGAGGTGAGTCGACTAAACATCCAGCAGAGAATCCAGCACAGAGAGAAAGATGTGAAGCTGCTTCAACAGGAGGTGGAGGCCGTCAGTCCCTCTGCTGATAAAGCAGTGGAGGACAGTGAGAAGATCTTCACTCAGCTGATCCGTCTCCTCCAGAAAAGAAGCTCTGATGTGAAGCAGCAGATCAGATCCCAGCAGGAAACTGAAGTGAGTCGAGTCAAAGAGCTTCAGGAGAAGCTGCAGCAGGAGATCACTGAGCTGAAGAGGAAAGACGCTGAACTGAAGCAGCTCTCACACACAGAGGATCACAACCAGTTTCTACACAACTACCCCTCAGTGTCACAACTCAGTGAACCTACAGACTCATCCAGCATCAATATCCGTCCTCTGAGATACTTTGAGGATGTGACAGCAGCTGTGTCACAGCTCAGAGATAAACTACAGGACATCCTGAGGGACAAATGGACAAACATCTCACTGGCAGTGACTAATGTGAACGTTTTACTGCCCCAACCAGAACCCAAGACCAGAGCTGAGTTCTTACAATATTCACGTGAAATCACTCTGGATCCAAACACAGTAGACACAGAGCTGTTATTATCTAAGGGGAACAAAAAAGTAGAATATACCAGACAACCACGGTCTTCTTCTAGGCGCACAGACAGATTCACTACATATTCTCAAGTCCTGAGTAGAGAGAGTCTGACTGGACGTTGTTACTGGGAGGTGGAGTGGAGAGGAACAGTTGATGTAGCAGTTGCATACAAGAATATCAGCAGAGCAGGATATGAATCTTTATTTGGACGTAATGACAAATCTTGGTCTTTAGATTGTTACTCTAACAGTTATGAATTTTGGTTCAACAACATTGAAACTCCCGTCTCAGGTCCTCGTTCCTCCAGAGTCGGAGTGTACCTGGATCACAGAGCAGGTATTCTGTCCTTCTACAGCGTCTCTAAACCCATGACTCTCCTCCACAGAGTCCAGACCACATTCACTCAGCCTCTCTATGCTGGACTTTGGGTTAATCCTGAATCCACAGCTGAGTTGTGTAAAGTGAAATAGACAGAAGTCATTTCAGACTTCATGTGTCAGATGTTGTAATTCTTCATGTTTTTGTCTCCATGTTTCTGAGCTGCTCAGAGATCAGCTGACATGCTAATAGTGATATTCAACACTTTGTTTACTTTATGTATCATTGATATGTTCAGTTTGTTTAAATGTGACTTTTTCCTGTGTGTTTTTATCCATGGAGGCTCTCACTGCTCATCACCATGTTTTTAACTTCTCTTTGTTCTAAATGTTAGTTTCATGTTTGTATTGATGTATTTGTGTCTGTTGTTTCTTAAACAGAGAAAACAGCAGAACTTCCTTCATCACAGATATTTTGTTCTCATCACTTTGTAAATTCATAAAGAAATGTTCAATCAAACTGTAATAATCATGATAATAATCATTAATGATGTTCTTGTACATAGCTGACATTCTGGGTTAAACTAACTGACTGTGTGGATGAAGTCAATCTGAACATGAAATCATTGATCACACTTTACTGATTGGATGTGTGAACAATCTGAAGCTTCAATAATCAATAAAGATGATTTTTATCAACAGTAATCAAAGTGTTTTCTTCTTTTACTGTAATACTGCATACTACATCACTCATAATACTGCAGTACTTTTACTGTAATACTGCATACTACATCACTCATAATACTGCAGTACTTTTACTGTAATACTGCATACTACGTCACTCATAATACTGCAGTACTTTTACTGTAATACTGCATACTACATCACTCATAATACTGCAGTACTATTACTGTAATACTGCATACTACATCGCTCATAATACTGCAGTACTTTTACTGTAATACTGCATACTACATCACTCATAATACTGCAGTACTTTTACTGTAATACTGCATACTACATCACTCATAATACTGCAGTACTTTTACTGTAATACTGCATAATACATCACTCATAATACTGCAGTACTTTTACTGTAATACTGCATACTACATCGCTCATATACTGCAGTACTTTTACTGTAATACTGCATACTACATCGTTAATAATACTGCAGTACTTTTACTGTAATACTGCATACTACATCACTCATAATACTGCAGTACTTTTACTGTAATACTGCATACTACATCACTCATAATACTGCAGTACTTTTACTGTAATACTGCATACTACATCGCTCATAATACTGCAGTACTTTAACTGTAATACTGCATACTACATCGCTCATATACTGCAGTACTTTTACTGTAATACTGCATACTACATCACTCATAATACTGCAGTACTTTTACTGTAATACTGCATACTACATCGCTCATAATACTGCAGTACTTTAACTGTAATACTGCATACTACATCGCTCATATACTGCAGTACTTTTACTGTAATACTGCATACTACATCTCTCATAATACTGCAGTACTTTTACTGTAATACTGCATACTACATCGCTCATAATACTGCAGTACTTTTACTCTAATACTGCATACTACATCACTCATAATACTGCAGTACTTTTACTGTAATACTGCATACTACATCACTCATAATACTGCAGTACTTTTACTGTAATACTGCATACTACATCACTCATAATACTGCAGTACTTTTACTGTAATACTGCATACTACATCGCTCATAATACTGCAGTACTTTTACTGTAATACTGCATACTACATCACTATAATAATGCAGTACTTTTACTGTAATACTGCATACTACATCGCTCATAATACTGCAGTACTTTTACTGTAATACTGCATACTACATCGCTCATAATACTGCAGTACTTTTACTGTAATACTGCATACTACATCGCTCATAATACTGCAGTACTTTTACTGTAATACTGCATACTACATCGCTCATAATACTGCAGTACTTTAACTGTAATACTACATCGCTCATAATACTGCAGTACTTTTACTGTAATACTGCATACTACATCACTCATAATACTGCAGTACTTTTACTGTAATACTGCATACTACATCACTCATAATACTGCAGTACTTTTACTGTAATACTGCATACTACATCACTCATAATACTGCAGTACTTTTACTGTAATACTGCATACTACATCACTCATAATACTGCAGTACTTTTACTGTAATACTGCATACTACATCGCTCATAATACTGCAGTACTTTAATGTAATACTGCATACTACATCACTATAATACTGCAGTACTTTTACTGTAATACTGCATACTACATCGCTCATAATACTGCAGTACTTTTACTGTAATACTGCATACTACATCACTCATAATACTGCAGTACTTTAATGTAATACTGCATACTACATCACTATAATACTGCAGTACTTTTACTGTAATACTGCATACTACATCGCTCATAATACTGCAGTACTTTTACTGTAATACTGCATACTACATCGCTCATAATACTGCAGTACTTTAATGTAATACTGCATACTACATCACTATAATACTGCAGTACTTTTACTGTAATACTGCATACTACATCGCTCATAATACTGCAGTACTTTTACTGTAATACTGCATACTACATCACTCATAATACTGCAGTACTTTAATGTAATACTGCATACTACATCACTATAATACTGCAGTACTTTTACTGTAATACTGCATACTACATCGCTCATAATACTGCAGTACTTTTACTGTAATACTGCATACTACATCACTCATAATACTGCAGTACTTTTACTGTAATACTGCATACTACATCACTCAATACTGCAGTACTTTTACTGTAGGAGACATGCACATCTCAGCTACCAAGTTTAATATTTTGGTGGAATTAACCTTTAAAATCAGGATCTGAAACTGCAGCTCACCTGTAATTACACGCTGCCGCCACTAGGGGGAAACATCACACTGAGGATGAGGAGAGAGAGTCAGCAGCTGTAATATTTAATCAGATTATAACTTTAAATTATTAACCTGAGACAGTTAAACTTAAATCTGACTGATATTCATCACAAGAAAATAAATCTGAACACTAGAAAACTTTAGACTTAACTTTTAAACTGTATTTATTAATTAAACATGAATTTAACAGAACAGACAAAAACAGTTTGACAGTGAACAGCATGAACAGAGTGTGTCACACTGCTGGAAAATCATCTTTAATCTCAAATATACATCATTTAATAAGCAAAAAAAGGAAAAATACACACAAATACACAATTATAGCTTCACATATATGTTTACATGAAGATACAAAACAATATATATGTAAATAAATACAAACAAATGAAGATGATCTTTTTAATAGATAACAGAGAAACAGGAGAAATAATATTAATATGTAATATTATTGTATGTATTGTATATAGAATTTAATTTTATATAAAAGCACTTTTAGCTTTTATCCTCAGGGGCTTTTTTAGATGTTGCTGTCATTCAGTGTTTCCAGCTCATGTTTTGTCTTTGGTGGCAGTAGCTGTGTACATGGGGTATGCAGTAGCTGTGTACATGGGGTATGCAGTGGCTGTGTACATGGGGTATGCAGTAGCTGTGTACATGGGGTATGCAGTAGCTGTGTACATTGGGTATGTAGTAGCTGTGTACATGGGGTATGCAGTAGCTGTGTACATGGGGTATGCAGAAGCTGTGTACATGGGGTATGTAGTAGCTGTGTACATGGGGTATGCAGTAGCTGTGTACATGGGGTATGCAGTAGCTGTGTACATGGGGTATGCAGTAGCTGTGTACATGGGGTATGCAGTGACTGTGTACATGGGGTATGCAATGGCTGTGTACATGGGGTATGCAGTAGCTGTGTACATGGGGTATGCAGTGGCTGTGTACATGGGGTATGCAGTAGCGGTGTACATGGGGTATGCAGTAGCTGTGTACATGGGGTATGCAGTGGCTGTGTACATGGGGTATGCAGTAGCGGTGTACATGGGGTATGCAGTAGCTGTGTACATGGGGTATGTAGTAGCTGTGTACATGGGGTATGCAGTAGCTGTGTACATGGGGTATGCAGTAGCTGTGTACATGGGGTATGCAGTAGCTGTGTACATGGGGTATGCAGTAGCTGTGTGTGTCAAAACCAAATGATGTCTTGTGGTTTTCTCAGTTATACCGATTGTGGCTTTAGATAAACTTGAAAAAGACTTCAAACTAAATATTGCACCTTTGCTATTAATGTTGATCATAACTGATGCATTTACTATTGTAGGACAGCCGATTGTTGCCCAACAGTCACCATCTACCACCAACACCAGCAGTGTTGTACTAGAGGGCATTTTTGTTGGAGTTGTAGCCTCTCAACAGTTTTCAGTTGTTATCGCAATATCATTATTTGAGACATGGCAAAATGGTAGAGGTGTACGCATGATCTGTTTTATGGCAGCAGCTTCTGGTGCAGCAGTGTTAGTGGCTATAAAGGTTGCTTTTCCTGTGCTGGGTCCAGGACCCACTATAGGAGCTCTGATGGGGGTTGCAGGGGCAGTAGGGATGTCTCTTGCTGCAGCAGGGGCAGTAACAGACCGGTTAGTACACCACTATGGGTTGATAGGAAGGTTTGGTGTGACAGTGGGGGCAGCTGTTGGGGCTGTTATCTTCTCATTTTCCAACAGCAGGCTATCAGGGGCATTCATGGTTCTGTATGCAGCCTCCATTCCTGTTGGACCCTGTCTTATAGAACTTCTTTCCTTTTTATGGAAACGTCCTATAGGTGGCAGTGCTCATTATGTGCAATAATAACAACAATTCTATTAATATGGTTATATTTTACCTGCACCGTGTACTGCATACTACATCACTCATAATACTGCAGTACTTTTACTGTAATACTGCATACTACATCACTCATAATACTGCAGTACTTTTACTTTAATACTGCATACTACATCACTCATAATACTGCAGTACTTTTACTGTAATACTGCATACTACATAACTCGTAATACTGCAGTACTTTTACTGTAATACTGCATACTACATCACTCATAATACTGCAGTACTTTTACTGTAATACTGCATACTACATCACTCATAATACTGCAGTACTTTTACTTTAATACTGCATACTACATCACTCATAATACTGCAGTACTTTTACTGTAATACTGCATACTACATCACTCATAATACTGCAGTACTTTTACTTGTAATGGAGTATTTGTACATAGAAGTAAAGTTAAATGTTGAGCAACTTTTAACTGAGACTTTACTGTAAATGAGTAAACACAGTTTGAATCCACAGTGCGGCTCCTCGTCCTGATAACCGTCCCTGTTCTTTAAACACAACAAGCTCCACTCTGGGATCAGAGTTCCTTGTTCTCTCCCTTCAGGTCTACAGCTTGTAGATGGGTGTAACCAACATGTGACGCAGCACAGAGCTGTCAGGCTGCATTTATGACTGAATCACATGATCAGATCAGTTCAAACCTGTTTCATTTATCAGGAAGTGAAGCTCAGTCAGTCGTTGCCTCTGAGAGCTGAAATGGCGCAGAAAGATCAGCTGGACCGAGAAACAATCACCTGTGTGATCTGTTTGGATCTACTGAAGGATCCAGTGGCTACTACCTGTGGACACAGCTACTGTATGAGCTGTATTAAAGGATTCTGGGATGGAGAGGATCAGAGGAAGATCTACAGCTGCCCTCAGTGCAGAGAGGCCTTCACACCGAGGCCTGTCCTGAAGAAAAACACCATGTTAGCAGCTTTAGTGGAGCAGCTGAAGAAGACTGGACTCCAAGCTGCTCCTGCTGATCACTGCTATGCTGGACCTGAAGATGTGGCCTGTGATTTCTGCACTGGGAGGAAGCTGAAAGCCTTCAAGTCCTGTCTGGTGTGTCTGGCCTCTTACTGTGAGAATCACCTCCAGTCTCACTATGAATCACCTACATTTAAAAAACACAAACTGGTGGAGCCCTCCAAGAAGCTCCAGGAGAACATCTGCTCTCGTCATGATGAGGTGATGAAGATATTCTGCCGTACAGATAAGAAGAGTATCTGTTATCTGTGCACTATGGAGGATCATAAAGGCCACGACACAGTCCCAGCTGCAGCAGAAAGGACTGAGAGGCAGAGAGAGCTCGAGGTGAGTCGACTAAACATCCAGCAGAGAATCCAGCACAGAGAGAAAGATGTGAAGCTGCTTCAACAGGAGGTGGAGGACGTCAGTCTCTCTACTGATAAAGCAGTGGAGGACAGTGAGAAGATCTTCACTCAGCTGATCCGTCTCCTCCAGAAAAGAAACTCTGATGTGAAGCAGCAGATCAGATCCCAGCAGGAAACTGAAGTGAGTCGAGTCAAAGAGCTTCAGGAGAAGCTGCAGCAGGAGATCACTGAGCTGAAGAGGAAAGACGCTGAACTGAAGCAGCTCTCACACACAGAGGATCACAACCAGTTTCTACACAACTACCCCTCAGTGTCACAACTCAGTGAACCTACAGACTCATCCAGCATCAATATCCGTCCTCTGAGATACTTTGAGGATGTGACAGCAGCTGTGTCAGAGCTCAGAGATAAACTACAGGACATCCTGAGGGACAAATGGACAAACATCTCACTGGCAGTGACTGAAGCGGACGTTTTACTGTCAGTACCCATGACCAGAGCTGGGTTCTTAAAATATTCACGTGAAATCACTCTGGATCCAAACACAGTACACACATATCTGTTATTATCTGAGGGGAACAGAAAAGTAGAACGGATGTTACTACCACAGTCTTATTCTAGTCACACAGACAGATTCACTACATATTCTCAGGTCCTGAGTAGAGAGAGTCTGACTGGACGTTGTTACTGGGAGGTGGAGTGGAGAGGAGGAGGAGTTGGTGTAGCAGTCGCATACAAGAATATCAGCAGAGCAGGACGTGAATCTCTATTTGGACGTAATGACAAATCTTGGTCTTTATATTGTGGCACTAACAGGTATGGATTTTGGTTCAACAACATTAAAACTCCCGTCTCAGGTTCTGGTTCCTCCAGAGTCGGAGTGTACCTGGATCACAGAGCAGGTATTCTGTCCTTCTACAGCGTCTCTGAAACCATGACTCTCCTCCACAGAGTCCAGACCACATTCACTCAGCCTCTCTATGCTGGACTTTGGGTTGGAGACACAGCTGAGTTGTGTAAAGTGAAATAGACAGAAGTCATTTCAGACTTCATGTGTCAGATGTTGTAATTCTTCATGTTTTTGTCTCCATGTTTCTGAGCTGCTCAGAGATCAGCTGACATGCTAATAGTGATATTCAACACTTTGTTTACTTTATGTTTCATTGATATGTTCAGTTTGTTTAAATGTGACTTTTTCCTGTGTGTTTTTATCCATGGAGGCTCTCACTGCTCATCACCATGTTTTTAACTTCTCTTTGTTCTAAATGTTAGTTTCATGTTTGTATTGATGTATTTGTGTCTGTTGTTTCTTAAACAGAGAAAACAGCAGAACTTCCTTCATCACAGATATTTTGTTCTCATCACTTTGTAAATTCATAAAGAAATGTTCAATCAAACTGTAATGATCATGATAATAATCATTAATGATGTTCTTGTACATAGCTGACATTCTGGGTTAAACTAACTGACTGTGTGGATGAAGTCAATCTGAACATGAAATCATTGATCACACTTTACTGATTGGATGTGTGAACAATCTGAAGCTTCAATAATAAATAAACAGGATTTTTATCAACAGTGATCAAAGTGTTTTCTTCTTTTACTGTAATACTGCATACTACATCACTCATAATACTGCAGTACTTTTACTGTAATACTGCATACTGCATCACTCATAATACTGCAGTACTTTTACTGTAATACTGCATACTGCATCACTCATAATACTGCAGTACTTTTACTGTAATACTGCATACTACATCACTATAATACTGCAGTACTTTTACTGTAATACTGCATACTACATCGCTCATAATACTGCAGTACTTTTACTGTAATACTGCATACTACATCACTCAATACTGCAGTACTTTTACTGTAGGAGACATGCACATCTCAGCTACCAAGTTTAATATTTTGGTGGAATTAACCTTTAAAATCAGGATCCTGAAACTGCAGCTCACCTGTAATTACACGCTGCCGCCACTAGGGGGAAACGTCACACTGAGGTTGAGGAGAGAGAGTCATCAGCTGTAATATTTAATCAGATTATAACTTTAAATTATTAACCTGAGACAGTTAAACTTAAATCTGACTGATATTCATCACAAGAAAATAAATCTGAACACTAGAAAACTTTAGACTTAACTTTTAAACTGTATTTATTAATTAAACATGAATTTAACAGAACAGACAAAAACAGTTTGACAGTGAACAGCATGAACAGAGTGTGTCACACTGCTGGAAAATCATCTTTAATCTCAAATATATCATTTAATAAGCAAAAAAAGGAAAAATACACACAAATACACAATTATAGCTTCACATATATGTTTACATGAAGATACAAAACAATATATATGTAAATAAATACAAACAAATGAGGATGATCTTTTTAATAGATCATAGAGAAACAGGAGAAATAATATTAATATGTAATATTTATTGTATGTATTGTATATAGAATTTAATTTTATATAAAAGCACTTTTAGCTTTTCTCCTCAGGGGCTTTTTTAGACGTTGCTGTCATTCCATGTTTCCAGCTCATGTTTTGTCTTTGGTGGCAGTAGCTGTGTACATGGGGTATGCAGTAGCTGTGTTCATGGGGTATGCAGTAGCTGTGTACATGGGGTATGCAGTAGCTGTGTACATGGGGTATGCAGTAGCTGTGTACATGGGGTATGCAGTAGCTGTGTACATGGGGTATGTAGTAGCTGTGTACATGGGGTATGCAGTAGCTGTGTACATGGGGTATGCAGTGGCTGTGTACATGGGGTATGCAGTAGCTGTGTACATGGGGTATGCAGTGGCTGTGTACATGGGGTATGCAGTGACTGTGTACATGGGGTATGCAATGGCTGTGTACATGGGGTATGCAGTAGCTGTGTACATGGGGTATGCAGTAGCTGTGTACATGGGGTATGCAGTGGCTGTGTACATGGGGTATGCAGTAGCGGTGTACATGGGGTATGCAGTAGCTGTGTACATGGGGTATGTAGTAGCTGTGTACATGGGGTATGCAGTAGCTGTGTACATGGGGTATGCAGTAGCTGTGTACATGGGGTATGTAGTAGCTGTGTACATGGGGTATGCAGTAGCTGTGTACATGGGGTATGCAGTGGCTGTGTACATGGGGTATGCAGTAGCTGTGTACATGGGGTATGCAGTAGATGTGTACCTTGGGTATGCAGTAGCTGTGTGTGTCAAAACCAAATGATGTCTTGTGGTTTTCTCAGTTATACCGATTGTGGCTTTAGATAAACTTGAAAAAGACTTCAAACTAAATATTGCACCTTTGCTATTAATGTTGATCATAACTGATGCATTTAATATTGTAGGACAGCCGATTGTTGCCCAACAGTCACCATCTACCACCAACACCAGCAGTGTTGTACTAGAGGGCATTTTTGTTGGAGTTGTAGCCTCTCAACAATTTTCAGTTGTTATCGCAATATCATTATTTGAGACATGGCAAAATGGTAGAGGTGTACGCATGATCTGTTTTATGGCAGCAGCTTCTGGTGCAGCAGTGTTAGTGGCTATAAAGGTTGCTTTTCCTGTGCTGGGTCCAGGACCCACTATAGGAGCTCTGATGGGGGTTGCAGGGGCAGTAGGGATGTCTCTTGCTGCAGCAGGGGCAGTAACAGACCGGTTAGTACACCACTATGGGTTGATAGGAAGGTTTGGTGTGACAGTGGGGGCAGCTGTTGTGGCTGTTATCTTCTCATTTTCCAACAGCAGGCTATCAGGGGCATTCATGGTTCTGTATGCAGCCTCCATTCCTGTTGGACCCTGTCTTATAGAACTTCTTTCCTTTTTATGGAAACGTCCTATAGGTGGCAGTGCTCATTATGTGCAATAATAACAACAATTCTATTAATATGGTTATATTTTACCTGCACCGTGTACTGCATACTACATCACTCATAATACTGCAGTACTTTTACTGTAATACTGCATACTACATCACTCATAATACTGCAGTACTTTTACTGTAATACTGCATACTACATCGCTCATAATACTGCAGTACTTTTACTGTAATACTGCATACTACATCGCTCATAATACTGCAGTACTTTTACTGTAATACTGCATACTACATCGCTCATAATACTGCAGTACTTTTACTTGTAATGGAGTATTTGTACATTGCAGTAAAGTTAAATGTTGAGCAGCTTTTAACTGAGACTTTACTGTAAATGAGGAAACACAGTTTGAATCCACAGTGCGGCTCCTCGTCCTGATAACCGTCTCTGTTCTTTAAACACAACAAGCTCCACTCTGGGATCAGATTTCATTGTTCTCTCCCTTCAGGTCTACAGGTTGTAGATGGGTGTAACCAACATGTGACGCAGCACAGAGCTGTCAGGCTGCATTCAGCAGGATCACATGATCAAATCAGATCAAACCTGTTTCATTTATCAGGAAATGAAGCTCAGACAGTCGTTGCCTCTGAGAGCTGAAATGGCGCAGAAAGATCAGCTGGACCGAGAATCCTTCTCCTGTTCGATCTGTCTGGATCTACTGAAGGATCCGGTGGGTCTTCCCTGTGGACACAGCTACTGTATGAGCTGTATTAAAGGATTCTGGGATGGAGAGGATCAGAGGAAGATCTACAGCTGCCCTCAGTGCAGAGAGGCCTTCACACCGAGGCCTGTCCTGAAGAAAAACACCATGTTAGCAGCTTTAGTGGAGCAGCTGAAGAAGACTGGACTCCAAGCTGCTCCTGCTGATCACTGCTATGCTGGACCTGAAGATGTGGCCTGTGATTTCTGCACTGGGAGGAAGCTGAAAGCCTTCAAGTCCTGTCTGGTGTGTCTGGCCTCTTACTGTGAGAATCACCTCCAGTCTCACTATGATGTAGCTCCATTAAAGAAACACAAGCTGGTGGAGCCCTCGGAGAAGCTCCAGGAGAACATCTGCTCTCGTCATGATGAGGTGATGAAGATATTCTGCTGTACAGATAAGAAGAGTATCTGTTATCTGTGCACTATGGAGGATCATAAAAGCCACAACACAGTCCCAGCTGCAGCAGAAAGGACTGAGAGGCAGAGAGAGCTCGAGGTGAGTCGACTAAACATCCAGCAGAGAATCCAGGACAGAGAGAAAGATGTGAAGCTGCTTCAACAGGAGGTGGAGGCCGTCAGTCTCTCTGCTGATAAAGCAGTGGAGGACAGTGAGAAGATCTTCACTCAGCTGATCCGTCTCCTCCAGAAAAGAAGCTCTGATGTGAAGCAGCAGATCAGATCCCAGCAGGAAACTGAAGTGAGTCGAGTCAAAGAGCTTCAGGAGAAGCTGCAGCAGGAGATCACTGAGCTGAAGAGGAAAGACGCTGAACTGAAGCAGCTCTCACACACAGAGGATCACAACCAGTTTCTACACAACTACCCCTCAGTGTCACAACTCAGTGAACCTACAGACTCATCCAGCATCAATATCCGTCCTCTGAGATACTTTGAGGATGTGACAGCAGCTGTGTCAGAGCTCAGAGATAAACTACAGGACATCCTGAGGGACAAATGGACAAAAATCTCACTGACAGTGACTGAAGTGGACGTTTTACTGCCAGAACCAGAACCCAAGACCAGAGCTGGGTTCTTAAAATATTCACGTGAAATCACTCTGGATCCAAACACAGCACACACAGAGCTGTTATTATCTGATGGGAACAGAAAAGTAGAATATACGAGTCAACAACAGTCTTATTCTAGTCACACAGACAGATTCACTGATAAGTATCAGGTCCTGAGTAGAGAGAGTCTGACTGGACGTTGTTACTGGGAGGTGGAGTGGGGAGGAGGAGTTTATGTAGCAGTCGCATACAAGAATATCAGCAGAGCAGGAAGTGAATCTCTATTAGGACGTAATGACAAATCTTGGTCTTTAGATTGTGGCACTAACAGTTATGGATTTTACTTCAACAACATTAAAACTACCGTCTCAGGTCCTGATTCCTCCAGAGTCGGAGTGTACCTGGATCACAGAGCAGGTATTCTGTCCTTCTACAGCGTCTCTGACACCATGACTCTCCTCCACAGAGTCCAGACCACATTCACTCAGCCTCTCTATGCTGGACTTTGGGTTTGTTATGTTTATGGATCCACAGCTGAGTTGTGTAAAGTGAAATAGACAGAAGTCATTTCAGACTTCAAGTGTCAGATGTTGTAATTCTTCATGTTTTTGTCTCCATGTTTCTGAGCTGCTCAGAGATCAGCTGACATGCTAATAGTGATATTCAACACTTTGTTTACTTTGTTTCATTGATATGTTCAGTTTCTTTAAATGTGACTTTTTCCTGTGTTTTTATCCATGGAGGCTCTCACTGCTCATCACCATGTTTTTAACTTCTCTTTGTTCTAAATGTTAGTTTCATGTTTGTATTGATGTATTTGTGTCTGTTGTTTCTTAAACAGAGAAAACAGCAGAACTTCCTTCATCACAGATATTTTGTTCTCATCACTTTGTAAATTCATAAAGAAATGTTCAATCAAACTGTAATGATCATGATAATAATCATTAATGATGTTCTTGTACATAGCTGACATTCTGGGTTAAACTAACTGACTGTGTGGATGAAGTCAATCTGAACATATAATCATTGATCACACTTTACTGATTGGATGTGTGAACAATCTGAAGCTTCAATAATCAATAAACAGGATTTTTATCAACAGTGATCAAAGTGTTTTCTTCTTTTACTGTAATACTGCATACTACATCACTCATAATACTGCAGTACTTTTACTGTAATACTGCATACTACATCACTCATAATACTGCAGTACTTTTACTGTAATACTGCATACTACATCACTCATAATACTGCAGTACTTTTACTGTAATACTGCATACTACATCGCTCATAATACTGCAGTACTTTTACTGTAATACTGCATACTACATCACTCATAATACTGCAGTACTTTTACTGTAATACTGCATACTACATCGCTCATAATACTGCAGTACTTTTACTGTAATACTGCATACTACATCGCTCATAATACTGCAGTACTTTTACTGTAATACTGCATACTACATCACTCATAATACTGCAGTACTTTTACTGTAATACTGCATACTACATCGCTCATAATACTGCAGTACTTTTACTGTAATACTGCATACTACATCGCTCATAATACTGCAGTACTTTTACTGTAATACTGCATACTACATCACTCATAATACTGCAGTACTTTTACTGTAGGAGACATGCACATCTTAGTCACCAAGTTTAATATTTGGGTGGAATTAACCTTTAAAATCAGGATCCTGAAACTGCAGCTCACCTGTAATTACACGCTGCCGCCACTAGGGGGAAACATCACACTGAGGATGAGGAGAGAGAGTCAGCAGCTGTAATATTTAATCAGATTATAACTTTAAATTATTAACCTGAGACAGTTAAACTTAAATCTGACTGATATTCATCACAAGAAAATAAATCTGAACACTAGAAAACTTTAGACTTAACTTTTAAACTGTATTTATTAATTAAACATGAATTTAACAGAACAGACAAAAACAGTTTGACAGTGAACAGCATGAACAGAGTGTGTCACACTGCTGGAAAATCATCTTTAATCTCAAATATATCATTTAATAAGCAAAAAAAGGAAAAATACACACAAATACACAATTATAGCTTCACATATATGTTTACATGAAGATACAAAACAATATATATGTAAATAAATACAAACCAATGAGGATGATCTTTTTAATAGATAATAGAGAAACAGGAGAAATAATATTAATATGTAATATTTATTGTATTTATTGTATATAGAATTTAATTTTATATAAAAGCACTTTTAGCTTTTATCCTCAGGGGCTTTTTTAGACGTTGCTGTCATTCCATGTTTCCAGCTCATGTTTTGTCTTTGGTGGCTGTAGCTGTGTACATGGGGTATGCAGTGGCTGTGTACATGGGGTATGCAGTGGCTGTGTACATGGGGTATGTAGTAGCTGTGTACATGGGGTATGCAGTAGCTGTGTACATGGGGTATGCAGTAGCGGTGTACATGGGGTATGCAGTAGCTGTGTACATGGGGTATGCAGTAGCTGTGTACATGGGGTATGCAGTAGCTGTGTACATGGGGTATGCAGTAGCGGTGTACATGGGGTATGCAGTAGCTGTGTACATGGGGTATGCAGTAGCTGTGTA